>NC_059269.1:8186128-8206128 GCF_017591435.1 Portunus trituberculatus | reverse complement strand
TCATCAACCAGCACTATCATTATTAAACGAAAATGCCAAAGCAGAACAACTTTTTATTTTCATTCTTTATTTTTATCCAAAGACGCTCTTGCATTGTGTAACACGTAGTATCTTTCATTCTAAAAACAAGAAAAATCAACCGTGGCGAGAACAACAGTATTTCTTAGTGGGGACCATAGACGGTGTCCCTTCCCTCCGTGCACCAGCGCTGCGATCCATCTCCCCGATCAGGCGTACGCATCTGTGGAGCCTCAGAAAAATCAAGGAATGTCTCAAATGCAATCTTTTCCATTTCTCTCGGGATTTCCTTGGCTCTGAATTTAAATGTTTCCTTTGATATCACCCCGAAGACCGATTACTTCCCCTCAAGAGACAGATTCGGTTAACAGCAATCCGTAATTTACGCTAGTGACGTGCCTTTCTCCTTTCTGCGCCGTGTTCTGTCCACCTTCTCACCACCGCCACCATCACCACCGCCGCCTTGTTTGTCCCTTCCTCCTCCCTCTACTGTTCTCATTGCCTTGTGTCTTGCGTAAAGTACTGTTGAGATGGTGTATTCTATTTAGTTTTGTGTTAGGTTAGGTTAGCTTAGGTTAGGTTTCATGGCTGTGACTTCCCTGTTGGTTTGTTTTTGTCTGGTTATTGTTTTTGTTGCTGTTTTTTTTTCCTCGTCCTTGTCCTCGTCCTCGTTGTCGTTGTCATTGTCGTTCTCGTTCTCGTTCTCGTTCTCCTCGTTCTCTTCTCTTCCTGTTCTTGTTCTTCCTGTTCTTGTTCCTGTATATTTTTAGGCGGTACAGATGGACTCTCTCTCTCTCTCTCTCTCTCTCTCTCTCTCTCTCTCTCTCTCTCTCTCTCTCTCTCTCTCTCTCTCTCTCTCTCACCACTTGACTGTCTTGCAGCGTTAGGCAAATTCCCCACACAGGCGAGTGGTGAGGAGTGACACGCACCTCCGTTTATCTCACGTACAAGACGAAGGAAGAGTAAAAAAAACTAGTTAAACCCCCAAAAAAGATAGCGGGAGAGCATCTGTACACGTGTGAATTGGGATGCATGCTGGCGGGGAGTGTCTCGGAGATGAAATACAGTTGGGTGAGTGTGTGCAGTATATTCCTATTTAGCGGAAAGTGAACTTGTATTACTTGATATTTATTACAGCACCTGGTGAGGAGCAGCCGCGGGGCTATTTATGGGGTTGCTGGCGGCGGCTCTGGGACGGGTGCTAACGGGGTCTGGCGGGAAGATTTATGCCGCTCGAGGGACTTGGCCTTACCTCTTCTCTCCTCCCTACTTTCCTATCCTTCCTTCCTTCCTTCCTTGGTTCGTTTCTTTAATTTCATCTTATTCTTCTTTTTCGTATCACTCCATGTCTTTTCTTCTCGTTACTTCTCCCTACCTACTTTTCCTTCCCTTTTCCTTTTCTTTTTTTATCTTTTCTATTCTTTCTAACTTTCTTTGTTCATTTCTTCAGTTTTGTCTTATTATTCTGTTTTGTCTCATATCCTTTCATTCCATTTTCTTTTCGTCTCTTTCCTCCTTTCTGCTTATCCTTCCTTCTTTCTTTTTTTTTTCCTTTCTCTATCCTTTATTTCTTAATTTCTTTCCTTTCGTTTTATTTCTCTAACTTCACAATCGTGTCTCTCCTCCGTTCTGTTTCTTTCATTCTCTATACTTTATTTCCTCCTTCCTTCCTTTCTTCCTGCCTACACTTCTTGTCCTTTCTTACCTTATTTCTTTAGTTTTGTCTTATTCATCTATTCCTTCTTTTTTCTTTACTTCTTTTACATATATCATTTTATTCCATTTCCTTCTTCTTTCTTTCTATTTGTTCCTTACTTCCTTTCACTCTTTTCTTTATACCTTTTGTTTAATTTTATTCCTCTACTTACTATCTTTCTTTCTATCTACCTTTTCATTCTTTTCTTTCTTTCCTTCCTTCCTTCATTCCTTCCTTCTTCCTTTCCTTCTGTTTTTCTTCCATCCGTCTTGCCTGCCTCCCTTTTCCTTCTGTCCATTTATACCCTCTCCATCCCCCACCATCTTCTCGCCTTGCCTCCTCTCCCTCCAACCTTTCCTCCTCCTTCTCTCCACTCTCTCCCTGCCTCTACGGACTCGTGAGAACCTTTCTAATAATAAAAAAAGAATAAAAGGAAAGGGAGAGAGGGATGACATAAGATACCTTTTTGAGATGGAAAGCTGCCGTTCTCTAATTATTAATACTAAAAATGGAATATTAGACTTTTTTTTTTATATAAGCCCAACCTCTTTCTAGCAAATACGGGACTGAATTAGAGAAGAAAGGAAGCGGGAGGAGATTAAGTTAAAGTAGAAAAATGGTATTAAGTGACGCGCATTACCTTGTTCTCCCTTATTCTGTGGGGTTATGTAATTTGTAATAGGAAGGTTTCTAGTTCCACGTCCTTGTTTGTTTTACCCGCTGTTGACTATAGAATGGAGGCTCCGGGAGAGATTTTAATTAGTGTGTCATAAATTTCCCCTCAGTTGAATTTCCCTTAAGAGCGTTATATCCGCAAGATTTCCCCGCGTGATTGTTATATTCCCTTTCAGTAGGTTAGGTTAAGTTAGGAGAATTTGTCGTAGTATTTGTCAGGTTAGGTTATCTTAGGTGTGCAGGATTTGCTATGGCATTGGGCTAAGTCGTGTTTGATTAAATTTAGGAGAATTTGCCACGGAATTAGTTAAGGTTGAAATTAGTCATGCTACTACTTACAACCACCACCACCACCACTACCATCACCACCACCACCACCACCACTACTACTACTACTACTACTACTACTACTACTACTACTACTACTACTACTACTACTACTACTACTACTACTACTACTACCACCACATCGCTATCATTAACATTTTACTACCACTAATGCTGATTTTCTCCCACATGGCGTAACCGGGAGTGAGGAAGAGCAGGGAGTGAAGGATTACAGGGAGAAAAGGAGGACAGGTCGTGAGGGAGGATGGGTAGTGATAGAGGCTAGGAAGTGAGGGAGGGGAGGGAAGTAAGATTTCACGTCAATATAGCCGCAGTGGATAAAGGCAGCGGCAAATCAAAGAGAGCGACTTTATGGCGAAAATGGCGGTACGAGCTAATTACAGGCGGGTTAAGTCACAGGGGGGCTGAGTGAAGACATGCTCCTTTTCTTCCTCCCTCCCTCACCAGTCCTTCTTCTTCGTCTTCTTCTTCTTCTTCTTCCTGGTTAGTCATACGTGCAATGATTATGTGATGTGAAGAGAGAGAGAGAGAGAGAGAGAGAGAGAGAAAAGGGTCTTACTGTATGAGTATTTTAGGTAGTCTCTTTCATGTGGACTGGTCTTAGTGGTGCCCTCCTCCTCAGCCCACTCCATCAAACCCAGGCTGGCTCCTAACCACCCCAGACTTGAGTGTGTGCAAAAACTCCCTGCGCTTTGACATTAATTTTCTTAAGTGATTCGAGCTGTTCAGGAATATGTATATATATTTTTTTTCTCTGGACCGAGTTTCCAGAGTCATTGGCAGTTAATTTCTGGAATGGACTTTCCCCTCCGTTCAGTCACCCATTTTGAGTCGGCAGTCGGCGAGGCAGCTTTGAGCCATTGCACTGATTCTCCCTTGTGACGCGTGAGCTAAGATGCGCTCGGCTTGTGATGCTCAGAGATGCCAGGCAGTGGGACGTTACTTCTTCACGTGAAAAAATGTTGAATGTTTAAAGATTCCAAGACGAATTTGAGTGTTTCGTGGGTTATTTATATTTATTAAGTGAATTTTACGGCTTATAGAATCATGTTCGGTATGAAAACATGCTTTTTTAAATCGTGAAATACGATATAGGAGCTTTGTATAAAACAAAATATAATTGTGATTATGTGTAACTCTAAACTTACGTTATTCCCGTTACCACCGATGTTTATGTTTATAAGAAGGCTTTGCTTTCAGTATTCAACGATAAAACAAAACTAAAAAACTATAATCTTTAAAGAGTACTCAGTATTTTGTAGTGTTTTGAAGAAAATGTCTGAAAAGTGGTCAAGTAATATGTAAATTTGATGTACATTGTTACTGTTATTTCTAAATCGAACGCTTATTGTATAAATTTGATTCGTCAGATTTCGAGAAAAACCTAGTATTTAGTTTAAGGTGGAGAATAGCAGGGTAAAAAGTAGAAAAAAACAAAGAATAAAAGAGAAAAAGATAAAGATGGTGATGAAAATGATATACAATAAGAAGAAAGGCAGCAGTAGCAGCAGAAGAGGAAGTACAAGCAGAGTAGGAAGGATAAGAAAAGGAGAAACAGGAAGGAGAATAATAATAAAAAAAAACAGAAGGAAAATGGGAAATAAGGAAAAAATAGAAAAAAAGTAGAAAAGTAAAGCAAACGAAGAAAAGGATAAAAAAGAAAAAAAGAACCGAAATAAAACAAAAGAAAATAAAAACCAGAAAAGAGCAAAATCAATGTAAAATGGCAATAATCACAAAAAGAAAACGAGGAATCTTTTTAATGCTCTTCCTTGTGGTTGCAGCTAAACATGTTAAGGATTTTCCAGCAACAATTAGGGACGTAGTGGTGCTGTCACTTGGATTGTCGCTCTGACGGTTGCCGCTGATTGGGGAAAGAGTTGAGACTGGTGGGTGTCTGTTTGCTGATGGTGGTTGCTTGAGTAATGTTAAAAAGATATTCAGTTTTTGTTCTACCTTATTCTCTCTCTCTCTCTCTCTCTCTCTCTCTCTCTCTCTCTCTCTCTCTCTCTCTCTCTCTCTGACAGTCTTAAATAAACAAAATTTCTTACTAAGCGACATTATTGTTGGACTTTTTATGCAGACAGGCTGATACTGACAGGTAGATAGAGTAGTAGATAGGAGGTACCAAACAGAAAGGCTGATAGATGAACAAGTAGATGAATAACTAATTTTTTTTTTTTTTTTACTGAACGACGTTATTGTTGTACTTTCTATGCAGGCAGACGGATACTAGTAGACAATTAGATAGGTAAATAGGTAGATAGTTAATTATAGACATTGCCGCCTAAGCTGATATAGATATTGTTGAAGGTTGTGGTTCGAGGAAGAATGTTTTGTGGAATAGCACGCTTAGACTTTTCATACGAGTTCATCTCAGTCTGTTATTTTAGTTCAAGGGAATATAAAACAAGCCACGTTAACTTAAATGACTCCGAAACCGAAATACTATGCAAGACGTGAATTTCCTGGTTGTTTCTAGTGTTGTGTTTAGGCATTTCAGATCACGATACCGAGAAAGCCATCATTTGCATCTAAGGATACAGGGAAAACCAACCTTTGCATCTCGAAGTTATACTGAGAGAACCATCCTTTACATCTCCTGGCGATACTCAGATAACCATCCTTTGAATCATCGTGGTGAGAGAGAGAGAGAGAGAGAGAGAGAGAGAGAGAGAGAGATTCATAGCAGTAATGGCAGATAAACTAGTATTGGCAAGCCCATTATCCCCAGGGCCTCCCCCCAACATCGCGGCCCTGCTCGCTCCTTCCCTATGATAGTGACTGATGGTCCCGCGTGCTGCCGCTGCCTAAGGATGATAAACTCCAGATCTCACACTTATTGCCCTGGCCGTGCCTCGGAGCTATAACCACTTTGTTTTTCGCTATTTCTCGCCTACAATAGCCACCTTTAGCCACTTACGGAGATTTTATCGGGCCCGCCCACCCATGGAGCTCCACTTCACTCAATCTCCTTGGCACACACCGGCCTGTGTACAGCGTCCCTTTCCCTCGCTTACGCAGACTCATTTTTCTTGTTTTTACGGGGTTATGGTTCTTATGTGTGTTAATGTGTGAAGTAATGATGGAGTGGTCTCAGAATGCTTTATGTGGTTTATTTATTTATCTTTTTTTATCTATTTGGTTTTTGATGCGTGTTTATTCATGACATGTTTTCTTTATAGGTTACGGTTTTTAAAGGTGTTAATGTGTGAAGGATTGATAAAATGATTCTACAAGCAAAAGCGTTTTCTGCAATGAATGTGAATTTATAGGGCACGAGGGAAGTACATAAATACCGTCATCCCAACACAATAGACAAAACACTCATCACATGGTAAACAGTAAAACACTTTTTTTTTTTTTTAAGTATTCGAAAACAGAAATAGGGTTTCGTATTTGTAGTCAAGCACTTACATTCTGGAATTTCTCATGACAAAACCAGAAGACTAGTTGTTAGGCGGACCCGGCAGACTGTTGTTCACAATGTGGAGGGAGGGAGAGTGGCGGCGAGGGCAGATTAGAGCACGTGGTCACTGAAAGACCTCGTCTGACTCCCTGGACAGCCGCGCCCTGGCATTCGTTCCCTACCGCTGAAGTCTCCTTCATTGTCTCATTGTGAGGATTAGACAGAGGCCACGCCGGGTTGGCTTAGGGCGTCGTGGCGGGAAACTTGTAGCGTGAAAGGAAACAAAGAGCAAATTGTCTCCGTCTGGTTTGATGTCCGGAACCACAGGCTCTGTATACATACAGGCTGTGAGCTGAGTGCGCCGATCCTACATCACTGGCTCCATACACACACACACACACACACACACACACACACACACACACACACACACACACACACGAATATTGTGAAAGTAAAAAGAAAGTGTTTAAAAAAATATTTCTTTGATCACGATGAAAGGATGGGAAAAGAAAACACTTGTCTGTTTGAATTTAATCGGGTTGTACAGTTCTAGTGAAAAATTCAGAAAAACAACTCGCTTGAATATATTCGTTTAAAAAATAACGTTTATAATCACAGCGAAAGAATAATGATAATAATTGTAATAGAAATAATAGTTATAATAACACTAATAATAATTTTAATAATAATAATAATAATAATAATAATAAAAATAATAATAATAATAATAATAATAATAATAATAATAATAATAGTAATAAAAAAAAAAAAAATAATAATAATAATGATAATAATGATAGCAACACAACAACAAGAACAAGAACAACAAGAACAACAACAGCAAAAATAATAACAACAACAACAATAATAATAACAACAATAATAATAACAATAATAATAATAATAGTAATAATAATAATAATAATAGTAATAATAATAATAATAATAATAATAATAATAATAATAATAATAATAATAATAATAATAATAATAATAATAATAATAATAATAATAATAATAATAATAATAAAATAATGATAATAATGAAATAATAAAATAATGATAATAATAATAAAGAACGCTTGTAAATTGCTATAAGACTTTAATCAGCTTGTACAGTCCTTGGGCAAGAACTTTTGGAATACTCTTCTTCCAAACCCAAGCATGGCATCCTCCCTTCCAGTGAGCTAAGATGAAGCAGGCTGGAGGAGATACTATTCATAAGCCCTCATAGAAAGAGAGTAAAAGAGAGTAACAAAAGGAGTGAGAGAACTTGAAAAGGAAATACACAAGTAATAGTTTCAGTGTCACCAACCGCCACTGAGACACGCCCCAGCGCTACCGCCTTTCTATATGCAAATCCTGGTCTCCGCCCTCACTTCTAGATTGTACCCTTGAGCGGCCACTCCTCACGTGACGACACCGAGTATTTGTTTTCCCGCGGGATATGCGTGATCGTGTTAGTTGGCTCGGTTACTGAATTATGGAAGGCAGGAGTACTTATGGAAAGGCTGGGAGAATCACTCTTGTGGGGATACACGTTGAACAAGAGGAGGGGAGACTTAAGCGATGACATGCAACTTGTGTATAAACACGGACCTTCACTTCCACTTCGCCAGGAAAATCCGAGGAACCAGCATTCACACCCGAAGAGATTGCATGTGTTGAGTGGGGTAGGAGGGCGTGAAGAGGAGTGCAGTTAAACAGGAAGGCTAAAGGGAGGAGATGGTGTTTGCGAGTACGATGCTACAAGGGAGTATATGAAATCAGGTGCGAAAGGTGTTTACCTGCAGCCATATAAGGGGGATCAGCGGGAATGGGCGCCGGTTGTTGTTGGTTCACTCTGAGGTGATTGGGGCGAGTGTGTGTGGCAGTGTGTGGTGCTTAGCAGGTTACTTACAAAACAACAGGCCTAAATATGCGTCCTTGTATTCATTATACTGACAAAAGCACGCGGGGAGTTAAAAGTGATGGAAAGAAATGTACAAGATGTCGACGCTAATCTAGTGAGACAAAAAGTAAAGAAAACCAACTTAAAAATAATTTAGCATTTGTACATTATGCTTTTATTCTCATTTAGGGAACTGTGAGCTGTACCTATGGGTAAAAATGTTTGAATTAAAAAGGCAAACAGGAGTTATGCACACACCAATACTTCAGTCACAATCTCCCAGAGCTTGACCAACCTGTCCGGCAATTTGAAGACTCAAATAACAGAGGGCGCATAATTTCTGAATAAGAACAGTATGCATCTAAGTTTACAGTACATTATCCTAACATTAAACATCATCAGGTATTTAAAAGAATATTTTGTATGGTGACTTCGCTAGACTCATTGAACCTCAGACCTTTAGTGCATTAGGAAACTTTATCTGATGAAGACTTCGCTCTCATAACCTGTCAGTGCATGGGACGCTTGAGTTGTGTGGGAATGGCAGCGCTGCACATTTTCCTGGCTGATCTTCCTTCTCTGATTGATGGTTGTGCTTTTTTTTTTTGGTGAAATTGAAGTGGAATCTCGGCGCGGTCAGGAAATTTCATTCCGGAAGGTAACGGAGTCTTCTCCTTCAAGAGGACTGTTTGCTTGTGTAGAGATGTATTGCTTGAGAGAGAGAGAGAGAGAGAGAGAGAGAGAGAGAGAGAGAGAGAGAGAGAGAGAGAGAGAGTTATTATTATGATTAATAATGTTATTACTACTACTACTATAATGATAATAGTAGTAGTAGTAGTAGTAGTAGTAATAAAAATTATTATCATTATCCTTATCATTATTGTCTTTATAATGATAATAATAATAATAATAATAATAATAATAATAATAATAATAATAATAATAATAATAATAATGATAATAATAATAATAATAATAATAATTATTATTATTATTATCATTATCTTATTATCATTTTTATTATTGTTGTTGTTGTTGTTGTTGTTGTTGTTGTTGTTGTTGTTGTTGTTGTTGTTGTTGTTGTTGTTGTTGTTGTTGTTGTTGTTATTATTATTATTATTATTATTATTATTATTATTATTATTATTATTATTATTATTATTATTATTATTATTATTATTATTATTATTATTATTATTAGTAGTAGTAGTAGTAGTAGTAGTAGTAGTAGTAATAGTAGTAGTAGTAGTAGTAGTAGTAGTAGTGGTAGTAGTAGTAGTAGTAGTAGTAGTAGTAGTAGTAGTAGTAGTAGTAGTAGTAGTAGTAGTAGTAGTAGTAGTAGTACCTAGTAGGAGGTGGTGGTAGTAGTAGCAGTAGTAGTAGTAATAATGTAATTGACCTGACACCTACAAAGATGATGTGCATACACACACACACACACACACACACACACACACACACACACACACACACACACACACACACACACACACACACACACACACACACACACACACACATCTATGTATGTGCGCTGTTACATACCGTTTTAAAGTATTGATGAAAATTACTAACTTTCCATTTAACTGCCATGGTTAATTGCCTTGTGTGTGTGTGTGTGTGTGTGTGTGTGTGTGTGTGTGTGTGTGTGTGTGTGAGAGAGAGAGAGAGAGAGAGAGAGAGAGAGAGAGAGAGAGAGAGAGAGAGAGAGCGTATATTTCACCTATCTATCTAACTTTCTAACATATCTAACATCTAATTTCTTTCTTCCTTCCATCATCTCCTTCACTCCACTAATTCCTTCATATTTCCCTCGTGCTTACTTGGGAGACCTGTACAGAGCAACCTACCTCTCTTAATCTAACTTTGCTACCACCATTCAACATGCAAATTTCAAAACTTAATTAGAACAACTTACACTCGTTTAGAACTGTTACGTTAATTGGAAAAAAAGTTTAATGAGGAAGGTTGTTGGGATGGTGTTCAGAAATTGGGTTGTACTACACACGTTCTTAAATTATAGGATATATAGGGTACGTGTTCTCGTGTTCTAGACAGATGTAGGCGTAATAGGACAGTGTGTTGTGGATGGGTATGAGTTAAATAAGCTACGTGTTTTAGATGAGCGTGGGCTTAAACCCTTCAGTACAATGACGCGTTTTTATATTTATTCTGCTTAGTATTTGGCAATCTTATATAACTTCAGAAACATTTGTAGGTGTTGAAATGGTAAAAACTGGTCATTAATCTTCTGACCTCCATAGACCTTTCCTAATGTCAATAAAATCGTCTAATCACACCCCAAACTCATGATAAAAATGCATTTAATTACTGAAGGGGTTAATGGGTTATTTTCTGGAAGTATATAGGTTAGATGACGCTGAGCATTTGTTCATATATGTTTTTGATATGTGCGTAATTAATGGGACTATGTGTTTAGATAGGTATGAAGTGAGTCATGTTAAGTGATCATGGCAGGTATTGCTTAAATAAGAATGAGTTTTAGGCATGTGTGGACTTAATAAGACTTAGCTTTCCAGACTGGTGTGAGCTTGATCCATTTGCTTTTTCGAGACTGGTGTAGATTACGTAAGTGTGCGTGTGCCAAACAGGTATGCGTTAAGTAGGAGTGAATATTCTTGATAGGAGTTGATTTAATAGAAGTATGTTTTCTAGGCAGGTGTGGGATGAATGGAGCTGTATTCTTGACAAGTGTAGACTTGATGAGACTGATTGTAGACAGGTGTGACTCAAGGCTGCGTGCTTTAGATGACTTCAGTTTGTATTGCATATTTCAAACACTTGTGGATTAGATGGGGCTGTGTTTTTAGACAGTAGCTACACAGGGTTAATCAGGGCGACATGTGCTATATTCCTCACGTTCACTTTCACTTTATCGATAGAAAAGTTAAAAATACCTCCTGTACTTGCATGTGTCACAGTCATTTGGAAGTCAAGAGTATGCGGGCGGTAGAGTTTTGTTCATTTGGAGCGTGAAGCGAAATTTAGTACGTGAGATCATAGCAGCGTTATTCTTAGTGGATTACTACTGTGTGCATGTTCGTGTCCTTGTTGTTTGAGTCTGTATAGGGGAGTGAGTGTTTGGTTGGTTGGTCGATTGCATGGTTTGTTGCTTGGCTGACTAAATGTCTGGTTCTTTGCTTGGTTGGTTTGTTGATTGCCTGGTCTTTTGATTGACTGATTTATTGACTGACTTCAGTATCAGGGTCATATGATCCCTAAAAGCTTTAGACATTAACCAGATTGCCCTACTTTATCTCTTGGGTGTCGTGGCATTGTAGTAACTATCGTAGATAGAGCCAATGGTTTCTCAAGCGTATAAGATTAGTTCGAATCCTAGCAGTGATTCGAAGCTTCGAAATATACACGCTCAAGATAACGGTTCTTAATTACCAAAGCCAGAATTTCTAATTAAGAAAGCACCGTTGTTTGCCTCTTTAGTGTAGGCCAAGGGCGAAAGATGAACTGTTGGTTTTCGGACTGTAAAGGCGAGTGAGTAGTGATGGGCTTCTCAGCAGTTTCTTTGACGAAGTGCGGTTCAATTGGAGTTTGGAATCGTTGATGAACCTACTCAAGCAAGGATGGTGCTTTGGTCTTGAGTTCCACACGTGTACACGATGAGTTTCCTCGCATTCCCGCTCTTATACTGAATCACCCTTTTTGCCTTCTGATCGTGTGACAAAGTCTTTATCGAGTTCCGTAGCTTCGTATACTAACCCATACCTACCATTATGATATGAATGACCTTCAATACTGAGTCTGGTATAGTAATTTCCCCAGCTGAGAACACGCGAACATGGTAACTTTATTACTTGGCAATGATCTCACACGCTCATTGGCTGACACTTTCACGTTTTCTTTCCAAATGTGCATCAAATTTGTACCTCGATGAAAACCCTTAGTTATTTGTTCTATATCAGACTGTTTGTGCATGAAAAGTACCTGGAGATTATAGATGAATAAGTGTATTAGTAAAAATATAGGGTCGGACAAGATTAGCTTCGTCCAGTTAGCGGGTGCAGGCCCAGTGGCAGTGCTAGTGCTAGTGCTGAGGTGCTTGCGTGACTGAGATGGCATGATTACTGTGCTAGAGGCAGCGAAACAGTGTAGCTTGCCATTATAGGGTACGTGAACAGCTGTACCTTGGCGCCTGTACGTAGGTGTGTATATAATGTAGTTGTGTAGTATATGTGGCCATGTAATTTGACTATAATCTTTTATCTTAGTTCCTAAAATGTCTAGTGTATTACAGTGTACGTTGTGGTTGATAATGAGAGAGAGAGAGAGAGAGAGAGAGAGAGAGAGAGAGAGAGAGAGAAAATTGTTTCAAAGTATTTTTCGCTTCCTTTGTTTCCTTCCATCCTCTTATTTCAGTTACATTTTCTGTCTCATTCTTCACTGCATTTCTTCGCTTCTGTCACCTTCCTCTCCTATCACCTCTTAATTTTTCTCCATCACCTTAAATTTCCCTGCACGCATTTTATCCGAACGACTCTCTCTCTCAATCATCCCTCACTCTCTTTCCTCTGCTTCGTTCATCTCTTCTTCGCCACCTCCTCTTCCTTCCTTCTTTCATTTGTTTTCTGTCCGTACTAACTTTACTCCTTATATTCAGATTCCTCCCATGATTTCTTTTTCTCCCGTTTTCTTTCTCCTTTCCTTTCTAAATCCTCTCCTGCGTTTTTCCATCTTCCTTTTCTCCGTCTCCATTCCTTTTAGGGGGTAGCAGAATAACAAGATGATTTCGAAGCCTGCCAAAGAGGTTCTCCCCATAAACTATTTCTTTTCTCTCTTCTCCTTTCCAGCTCGCGTCCTCGTCATTTCTTGGCTTTCTACAGCGGGAACAGACAAGTCACCACGTCCTAATATAAGGTCATTGCATGAAGACACCCATACTAAACAGGTAAGCAGAGGTGATTGATACTGTTCAGCTCTTTCAGTGTCAGGTGAAGAACGGTGTATTTTTAGGGAACCATCTAACGCTAACTAATCACTTCACTCATTGTTTCCCTGCACGCTCCAGCACTTGAAAGTATCCAAAGATTTTTTTGTACTGTCTTCTATTTATTATTTCTTCTCTTTTCTTGCCAGATTTACTTGATTTATGAAGTGTTTCCCTTTTTTATTATCCTTGAAATATATTTGTAAACTCTCTCTCTCTCTCTCTCTCTCTCTCTCTCTGCGTGAATGTCGGTGCAAAATGGTTCCGAGGTAACGAGAGTACGGATTCAATGGGGAGGAAGGGACAGGAAGCAGCGGAACACGACGCAGCATGTTCCTCTCTTGTTCATGGATGGCGCATTATCTAGCGGCTCAGTCAGAGAGAGAGAGAGAGAGAGAGAGAGAGAGAGAGAGAGAGAGAGAGAGAGTAGCATATAGACATTTTAAAAGTACCGAGGTCTTCTTAATCAAGATATTATTCCTCGCCTTTACAACTGGTATTCATTGGCGCCCCGCGAGAGCCTTGCTACCTACAAAGTGCTGGATGGCAACCTACCACCACCTGCACCTTCCCACGAGGCTACCTTCCTACTTCCTCCCCTCCACCCCTTACCACACCATTGCCACCACCACCACCACCACTCCCCTCTCCTACATTGCTCAACCTCCTCTCTTCCACTGTTCTTTCTCCTCAACTCACCATCATCCCCTCTCTCTTTTTCGCCCTTTATCTCTTCCCTCCTTCAACCCCTCCCTTCATCTTTTTATATTCCTCCACTTCCCTCTTCCTTCCTCTCTCTCTTTCCCTATCTTCCAGTCAACTTTTCATCTCTCCTTATCCTTTCTCATTTTCACCCCGTTACCTTCCTCATTTCCTCCTGTATCTGTTATCATAGTGTCTTTTGACGGGTACCCTTTTCGTCTGCTGTTACTACTCACGGTCTCTCGCCTTACACAGCTCTCGCCTCGCCTTCCCTCTCTCACTTGCCCTTCTCTGAACCGCTGAATCATGCACTCGTCAAACAGAGACTCAATATTAGGTGACTGGCGGCTGATGAATAGTTCAAGCGAAGCATTTGACAAGTGGGAGATGGACATTGGGTCGTGTAGTTTATTTATGTATGTGTACGTATGTATGTAAGCTCCGTGGATGTGCGTTGGCGATGAGGGGGCGGTGTTTCAGGTAATGATGAAAAATACGTAATTGCACTAATCTATATTTCATCCACCTTTCTTTTCTCCTTACCTTCTCTCCTTTTTATTTGTTTTACCTGCCTTTCTTTCTTGGTATCCTTCCTGTTTTTCCTTCTTTCCTTCTTTTCTACCCTTCATTTTTGTTTCTCTTTTTCTTTATCTCTCTTTTCATTCTTTTCGTCTTGTCAAGTTTTTCCTTCCTATCTCTCTCCTTCACCATCTTCCCTGCTTTTCTTGGATTTTTTTTCTACCCTTCTCTCTTTTTTTATTTTTTTATTTATAGACCCACTTTTAACTTACCTTCCTTCCTTCCTACCTATCAACTTCGTTTTATTCCTTCCAAGAATTTTCTATATCATACGCGTCATCGAAATAACAAACTGAGGTCACTCTGATTGAAGCTTTGCCAAACTAAGTGTGTTGCTTCTGATGCATTTACCGTTGAATTATGTGTCGGAAGATCATGCTGTGATATTCTGGAGGGTAATTATAGCTAAGAAAAAATAGTGGGGAACAAAAAACGTGGCCCAAGAAAGGGGGAAGACGACAAGGAGGAGGCAGAGGACGGAAGGAAAAAAAAAGTAAAGTTGGAAAGTTTGTTACATTAGCAATGAACGTTTAAGGAAAAGTGATTGTGGTAAGTGAAAGGTAGAGGGAAAACAGATGGATAAGGAAGAGAGAAGAAGAGGAAGGAAAAGGTAGAGAGTTGGAAAGGTGCAATGTTAGACGTAAACGATTAAAAAAAAGACGAATCTGGCGAAGGGAAAGGCAAAGGAAATAAAATGGAGGAGGAAAACGTGGAGGAAAGGGAGAAGGAGAAACGGAAAGGTGCAAAGTAAGTTATGAACGATAAAAAGGAGGTAAAGGTGTTGGATTAAAGGTCGTGGGAAAAGTGCAAATCAAAGGTTGGACTGTTGGGGTGAAGTTCAGAGAGAGAGAGAGAGAGAGAGAGAGAGAGAGAGAGAGAGAGAGAGAGAGAGAGAGAGAGAGAGAGAGCAAAATTATAATCAGTAAGATATTTTGCGGTAATAAAACAACGATGCGGTTTTATTTGTATACTCATATGGAGAGGAAAGATATAGAACACCACTATGTTACAAATTCTACACACACACACACACACACACACACACACACACACACACACACACACACACACACACACACACACACACACACACACACACACACACACACACACACACTGTCTCGTCTGTCACCATGGATACCGCTCATCATAATCCTACTCCTCATCCGTTCCTCTTCACCATCACCATTACCACCACCACCACCACCACCACCACCACCACCACCACCACCACCTCCTCCACCTCCACCTCCACCTCCACCTCCACCTCGTCTTTTTACCCCAGTTGACCGCATCTTATCCTGCTTCTATTCCTCACAGTCCACGATCATGAGGAAAAAGGAGCAAATGATGTAATGTAGGATACATCTTCAATACAAGCGGTAGAGCTGCATCTTAGTAAAAGAAATATATAAAAAGGAGGAAAAAGACGCAACGTTTTCTTTTCTCTCTCAAACTTTTATCACCGCTTGTAGGAAAACTCTCATCATCAGCGCAAATGTGGCGGTAAACTTTGAGAGAGGGGACTGTTATAGATGTATCACAAATGTCGCTGCTTATTACACACTAACTGATTTAGTATATCGGATGTCTGGTTGCTGTACTATTGATGTATACGTCTCGGTAAGATACGCGGTAGTGTGATGTTTTTTTTACTTCCACACGGGACTCTTTTCCCACAAATATGAGGTAGACGGTGGGCAAAGTAGCTTGCGTCCTATTGAGCAGCATCAAATGAGGTGTACGTACGTTTATCCCAGGACGACCAAGATATCGCGGCGTGTTATTTGACGTAGATCGTATTGTGAAGCGCTTTGGTCTCTCCTGAGAGCTATAATCAAAACGCCATAGGAATGCTCAGCCTCTCTCTAGTGGGTATTTCTCCTTTTGATGACGCAAGATTATTGTTAAACTATCTCTTCAATCAGAAAAGAACCATTCAGAAGTACAATAATTTCTATTGAAGTCTGTTTTTAAGTTTGTCGAGATATGTTGCAGAAATATTGAAGAATATGGGATCCTTACACTCCCATAATGCCTCCCAACCTTCACGTACTAGCACGAGTATGTATGCTTTGAAAATTGGTCAAAGATGTGTTACAAATAAAGTTAAAGTGATCTATTGAGGAGAAAATTGTATAAGAGTAATCACAGAAGACGTCTGCACAAGTGTGTATGCTTTAGAATTTGATCAGCACGACAACACAAACCAAGTCAAAGCTATCTAGGAAGGAGGAAATTGTAAAATAGTAATCGTAACTAAAATAAAGACCCAAAAGCTGAAATGGCGAACAATTACTGAAAAACGAGCAGGAAAAATCCAGTGAACTGCACTCATATATCCGGGAGATTTTCAGCTCCATCTTTTATGTTTACAATACTTGCAAGCTGCTATATACTAAGAGCTGAAAAAGACCTCAACAGTAATTTTCCTTTACAAGAAAGGAAACATCAAAGGTCTGATTCAATACGAGTATGTAGCTGCCGAGAGGAAGATTACTGTCAGTTGCATGGAAACTTTTCCTATAAATGCTTTCATACAGGATTAGAATAATGCTCGATTGAGATAAAACCTAAACAACAAACATAATTCCTGTTAAACATATTAAACAATTATCCATAACCATGTCATTGATTAAGTAGTGAAAAATAAAGCACCAAGTCACGATGCATGACTTTGTCTTTCATAAAGCCTTCGACTGTAAAAACATCAACAGTTGCGAAAATACGCGGGAAACGGAGGCTACAGGAAACGTATAGGAGTCTGCTGCAAGCTCAGCGAAAGAGAGAAAAAAAAATCACAGAGGAATTAGAGGAGGCTGTCACAACTCAGAACAGGAAGAAACATGATTAAGATAAATGAAGAATACCTATAATAAGTGTATTCCGTATATCTTAAGTGTCAAAAAATGTAGATATAACATAGATGAGTAATATATATATATATATATATATATATATATATATATATATATATATATATATATATATATATATATATATATATATATATATATATATATATATATATATATATATATATATATATATATATATATATATATATATATATATATATATATGTGTGTGTGTGTGTGTATATATATTCATTTATTTATTTATTTTTTTTTTTCTTAGACTGTTTCCGCTAAGTGGGACGACGCACTTTAGGAGTCTAGAGGTCCACAGATAAGTGTATTCCAATCCTGGCCACGGTGCTAGAATAGGACTCTCCGAAACTGCTCCCAGATGCCAAATCGCAAGATGGAAATCGAAAAAAATGCTAACACAGAAAAAAAGAAGACTATTTCTCGCTAAGCAGTTGATGTTTCTACTGAACATTACATTAATCATACATTATACAGGGTAAAGTATGAAGCAATAAGTAGAATACGTCCTCAAATGTATCTAACAAAAGAAGCTTTCAACAAAACCAGATGATGGAAACGAAACAGAGAAGAGAAGCGATGAGATTGAATGCTTTTAATAAACTGAACTATCACATAAAGTAATTCCTGAAGAAAAAGCCTTGTAAACGGTGAACTGTACTTATTCTAACCCGTTCATTGGAAACCTGGAATCCTAGAAAAATCCCTGAATGAAAGGAAAAAAAAAATGCTAATGATGGTGTCGATGATTACGGTGATGATGATATTGATGATGATAACGATAAATGGTTCGCAGCTTGCTCTTGCGTTTTGGCAGAGAGAGAGAGAGAGAGAGAGAGAGAGAGAGAGAGAGAGAGAGAGAGAGAGAGAGAGAGAGAGAGGAGGGATGGGGATGGAGGGAGGCTTACAGTATCGTCCTCACTGCATCAGACACTAAGGTCGGCGTTTCGTCTCGCCCACACCTCTGCCTTGGACTTACTGAAGGTGGCAAAAGTTGGGAGGAAGAGGAAGGAAGAGGCGGTTGCTTTTTGTGTTCGAGAGAAGGAGCAGGATGAAAGAAGGAACTCAGAATGGATGGAGAGGAAGAGGACAGGACGAGAAGCAGTAAAAGGAAGGAAAGCATTTTTTCGGGGCATGATCACAAGGAGTTACGAAGCGGCAATGTTAAGAGTGAATGAGTGAATTAATTAAGGGAGGAAGGAAATGATAGTGGGTTGAAGGGGAGAGAGAGAGAGAGAGAGAGAGAGAGAGAGAGAGAGAGAGAGAGAGAGAGAGGGAGGAAATGGAGAAGTGTTGGCCTTCCAGATTCCAGACGTTATCTTGCCAAGCGGGAGAGTGAGTGAATTAATGTGGTTAGCGTTTCCTCTCTCTCTCTCCGTCTCTCTCTCTCTCTCTCTCTCTCTCTCTCTCTCTCTCTCTCTCTCTCTCTCTCTCTCTCTCTCTCACTGAGCAGCCAATTAAGACTTAGTCGAAGCTCAGGACCCACTGGCGAGTCTTTTGCTCCCTGCCTTTTGCCGCCTTTCAAAAGTTAGTTGTAGACTTCAGCCACTCCTTACAGGTACGCCCTTCTTTAAGACAGCGCCTTGGTGGGAGGTGGAGTAAAGGACGGGAGGTTACGATGGGGGTAGTGGTGGTGGTGGTGGTGGTGGTGTTTGGGTTGATGTTTGGCATTGAGGGAGGTAGTGATTAGGTGAACCTGCAGGAAAGAGCGGTCAAGTAGAGAGTGAGGATTAGTAATGTGATGAGAGAGAGAGAGAGAGAGAGAGAGAGAGAGAGAGAGAGAGAGAGAGAGAGAGAGAGAGAGAGAGAGAGAGAGACGGACAAAACAGATATACCAAACACCGAGACATATTTGATATATCGGAAAAAAACTTAGAGAAACATTTTTACAGATAAACGCACAAACACACACACACACACACACACACACACACACACACACACACACACACACACACACACACACACACACACACACACACACACACACACACTTGTCATCTGCCATAAATAATAGAGTGCCAGGATAAAAGTACAGACATGACACTCTGAGTAAGGATAAGTTTCTTCTTTTCTGCCATTTCCTGGATAGTGACTTGACACTGGCTTTCTTTGATACTGATGAAGAAAATGTGCACGCTTTGCTCTACAGAATTACCAGTCACTTGGATACGTTAACCTTTTCAATACTGGAACACATTTTAAACTTGAGATTAGACTATTTTATTGGCATTAGGAAGGGTCTGTGGACGTTAAAAGATTAATGGCCAGAGTTTTTACTGTTTCAATCCCCCACATAAGTTTCTGAATCAGTATAATATCGCTAAATAATAACCAAAATGAATATGAAAGCGCGGCATGGTACTGAAGGATTTAATGTAATTTCTTAATGAGTGAAGGAAATCAATGGTACAAATTGTTAGGAAAAAGACTAGATTTACCACTTTCTAAATAAAAAAGCTATCCCGAGATGGAGATCAATTTAATTTTGGAAATGTCCCGATACTCCTTCTAGAAATGGTAGGCTTTATAAAATCCTAATTATTCCATGCATATAAAAACTCGTTGTCTTTCAATTCGTAGTGTTTATACTATATCAACAAGTATTCTACGTCATGGATGGGAAAAGAGTCTTGAAAACCCGACTAATCATCTCTGTGACCTCTGAAAACAGTCATGATTCTAGATTATAACCTTCCAGTACGACATGTTTTCATTTGGACATATGGAAGGATATAATCTCCCTTGTAATAACTCCCTGAGACAATCAAACTCAAGTAACCAATGAATTATAGCTTAAGGCGTGGTCGTGGTCAAGGCGGTGGGGT
>NC_059269.1:8181128-8183628 GCF_017591435.1 Portunus trituberculatus | reverse complement strand
GGCTCACTAGGTTGCCAGTTTTCATGAGTTATCCTGAAGTGAGGGACAAATATCTTGAAACTTCCCTCTTATTAATAGGTGGCTGCTCTTTCCTCCCTCGTTGGCTGTAAGAATGAGATGTTGTTTTCACTTAGTTTAATTTGTGTTTATTGATTCAGTACGGGTTTGTTATGATTTATGTGAGTTGAATTGATGCTTTCTGTTCATAGTGTTAAAGGTGGAGTGCTTGACTAGGAACCAATTGTTATAAAAAGGTTAGTTTTGTGATTTGATTATGTTTAATCTTTGCGGAAGTGTTCATTCTGGAGCTAATCTTGTAATCAGCGTTGACAGGAAAAGCTTGTGTAGATGGACAAGGCGAGGACTAAGGTAGAATTTAGGAAGAATAGTAAATAATAGACAAAAAAAAAAATGAAGTTCCTATCACTCGATTTCTGGCCATGACTGCACCAACAACTCCCTTCCCTACTTTTGAAAATATTTTTATAATCTTTATATTAAACGATGAAGTTCCAATGTGGCACTAAATAGCGTCATTTTTTGTAAACTTTTTTTTTAAGTGTAGGAATTCATGGCAAAACAAAAATGTGAATTAAAATACCCACCGACACACCTTTTTAAACGATGAAGTTCCGGTGGGGCAGTTAATAAGGATATTTTTGTACCAGGTGCACGTTTTTGTTTGCCTGCTGATATTAACCTACTTAATAAATGGGCGAGTAAGTGCGTTTATCACTTACATGCAAAAACAATAAATATATGAGTGAACATGCGCCGAGTAACTGCTGTGGTGTTGTTGATGGTGTTGGTGGTGGTGGCAGAGTGCTTGCTGGGGCTGGAGGTGTTTGGATGTGTTTGGATGAGCGATGTTGTTTTGGTGTTTTGATGCTTCGCTTGCATTTGTTGATTTGTTGCAGTTTTGAATTGAGTATATCAGTTTACAGATGCGTTTCGACCCTCACCGTTTTAGTTCGGTTACAAAAATAACATCTGTATGTCTGCATGTCTCTCTGTGGCTGTTTCTCTGCTTGTCTGTCTGTCATAAAGGGAAGGAGTACCTGGGATGGAATGTACGAGTCCTGTGGTTTATTAGGAATGATGCGCCGTTGTGTCCATAGTTTGTATTTAGGAGACTGGCACCTCAGTTGATCTTTTTCCTCTCTTTTGTTGCCTTTACCCAAAACTTTTCATATATAGATAATTATTGAACTCGTTTTCTTATTTAGATTTTTTTTCTTTTAAATTCTGTCTCCCTCCCTCCATCCCCCTCTCTCTCTCTCTCTCTCTCTCTCTCTCTCTCTCTCTCTCTCTCTCTCTCTCTCTCTCTCTCTCTCTCTCTCTCTCTCTCTCTCTCTCTCTCTCTCTCTCTCATTTCTTCTGACCTGAAACACGCCACATCTCAAGAATTAAATATGGTGCATGCAGTGTTTGTATATACTTGATGCATGCTGAGTGGCAAGTGGTAGGTGGTGGTCAGTGTACCCTGCAGTGTTGGAACCTTACCTGGAGATATTTTTTGATGACCTCTCAGGAACATTTTGTACGCAAAGGGTAAATGTGGTCTTAGATTTTGTTGGTGTGATAGAAAAGAAGAAAAGAAGAAGCTGGTGGTATTTTTTTTGATGACTTTTCAAGAACCATTTGTACGTAGATGGTAAATGTGGTCTTAGATTTTGCCGGTGTGATAAAAATATGAGAAAAAGAAGAAAGGAAAAGAGAAATAAAACAGATAATATTTTTGTAGATACTAAACATTCCCGTGTTCTTTAAGTATAAACACATCAGATACGAATAAAAATGGCATATGGATTGTGTTTATATTTGAAAGCAGGAGTGGATCTTTATTTCCCTTGATCTGTGTTCTTTTTCTTTGCCTCTACTTCATAGAAAAGCCGAATAAACCCCTCATAAGAATCGTCCCACATACTACAGCACTTAACCACTCACTTTTCTTGCCCCAGTCTAACGTTCCCAGTTTTCTTTTCGTTGTGTTTTGCTTTTTCAGTCTTAACCATTCACTTTTTCTTTCCCCAGTCTAACCTACCCAGTGTTCTTTACGTTGTGTTTTGCATTACGTTTGTGTGTTCTCTCTCTCTCTCTCTCTCTCTCTCTCTCTCTCTCTCTCTCTCTCTCTCTCTCTCTCTCTCTCTCTCTCTCTCTCTCTCTCTCTCTCTCTCTCTCTCTCTCTCTCTCTCTCTCTCTCTCTCTCTCTCTCTCTCTCTCTCTCTCTCTCTCTCTCTCTCTCTCTCTCTCTCTCTCTCTCTCTCTCTCTCTCTCTCTCTCTCTCTCTCTCTCTCTCTCTCTCTCTCTCTCTCTCTCTCTCTCTCTCTCTCTCTCTCTCTCTCTCTCTCTCTCTCTCTCTCTCTCTCTCTCTCTCTCTCTCTCTCTCTCTCTCTCTCTCTCTCTCTCTCTCTCTCTCTCTCTCTCTCTCTCTCTCTCTCTCTCTCTCTCTCTCTCTCTCTCTCTCTCTCTCTCTCTCTCTCTCTCTCTCTCTCTCTCT
>NC_059269.1:8163628-8176128 GCF_017591435.1 Portunus trituberculatus | reverse complement strand
AGATATTCAGTTTGATTACTATTAGTGTAACTGTCATCTGTTGTGGTCTTTTTTCACTCTTCCTCCTTGCCATTATTTTTCTTTTCTTTTTTCCTTTCCCAGAGCTTGTTTTGTATAAACTGTAAACCATATAACCAAAGAGTTTTTAGGTTAGATATTGTACCATGCCATATTTACTCCCCTGTCAATTTACTGTCACATATTATCTCTACAGTAGTGGACAGTAGCTTGCTGGAGTCACACGTCCCCTCAAACGCAGCAGCTGAAAAGACACAGGATTGATTATAATGCTTAGGTGATGAGTGAACGGGTTGATAAAACTATCGATCACTATTATAACCTGAAACAAGTTGAAAGTTTGTTATCATGGGAACTTGGATAACTTTTGAATTAATATTGTTCATGTTATACCTAATACGTTGTACTCTATATTGTTAAGAAATGGAATAAACGATAGGATATACAACGATAAGTGTTATCCAAGCACTTTAATGTAAGGAACAGAAATGTATTTAATGTATATATGTTTGTTGTGTAGTAAGCAAGCAAACACACACACACACACACACACACACACACACACACACACACACACACACACACACACACACACACACACACACACACACACACACACACACACACACACACACACACACGTAAAACTGCAAAACGCTTCATGTAATGTTAGTATACCTTACACACACACACACACACACACACACACACACACACACACACACACACACACACACACACACACACACACACACACACACACACACACACACACACACACACACACACACACACACACACACACACACACACAGGTTAATACACGCAGGGACCAGCCAACAGCCAGCCACCCTAGGGACAGACCAGCCCCGTCGCCGTCTCAGGCTAGCGATCGACAGTCAGAACCGGCGGCGCGGAGAGGTCCAATTTCCCAAGTTTTAAGGAAAGAGCTGGATTTGAACGTCTTAGTGACTGGAATTCCCTTTACATGCAAATTAGATTATAGATATATATAGCAGGAGATGCAGACCTGTCGCAGCGCTCTAGAAAACGTTGTGCAAAGGGTATAGGAGGTGTGTGGGCGGCGACCCTTCCGTGTGTGATCTAAGCATGGGAAGACGCGGGTGGCTATCGGGGTGTTTAAGGGGATGGTACGTTTGGCAGCTATGTTTTGTCTCCCGAAGCACTCCTGTCACGCACATCACTTTTGGCTTGTATGTGTGTGTGTGTGTGTGTGTGTGTGTGTGTGTGTGTGTGTGTGTGTGTGTGTGTGTGTGTATTTACCTAGTTGTATTTACCTAGTTGTAGTTTTACAGAGCCTGGGCTTTACGCTCGTGTGGCCCCGTCTCCATATCTACACTTATCCAATTTTTTTTTAAAGCTATGCACACTGTTTGCTGACACCACTTCCTCACTCAAACTGTTCCAAGTCTCAACACATCTTTGCGGGAAACTATAATTTTTAACATCTCTCAGACATCTTCCCTTCCTCAGATTTTTACTATGCGATCTTGTGCTTCGAATGTCATATTCTTCTCTCAGGACCAGTTTCTCATTATTCACTTGATCCATTCCGTTAATCAATTTATAAACTTGTGTGTATGTGTGTGTGTGTGTGTGTGTGTGTGTGTGTGTGTGTGTGTGTGTGTGTGTGTGTGTGTGTGTGTGTGTGTGTAATTTTCACATTTCTGAAGGGATAAATCTGAGGTGAAGTGTATTCAACTTTAAAATTTCCTTGCTTAAAGAACATAAGAATGTAAGAATGGTGACTTCATTTGCAATTTTCTTGTGTGGAAAAAAGAAAATGTTGATAACAGCGTTAGCAATATCATTGCATTGAATATATACAGTGAAAATGACGTAATATTTGTATATGTATGAAATAGAGGAAAGTCACGTGATACATATTTCAAGACAAGACAAATAAATGTAGGAAGAATGTAAGATATCGTGTCACTCAATTTTTGTCGTCATTGCCTTAAATTGATACGGTAAATTAAAAGTGACGTTATTATTGCCTATGTAAGAGGTATATATTAAAGATGCACCATATCTTAAGACAAGGAAACTGACTGTAGGAAGAATGTACTGTAAGTTATTGTATCTCTCAGTGTTTGTCTTCCCCTTAAAGTCTGGCTTCACACAGGCGCCTCGTCCCTCCATGACTGCAGGGCGCCTCCCGTGTATGGGCGTGCTTCACCCACATAACACTGTAAAGAGGGGAGAGTGAAATGATGTTTGCCTCGTTAGTTCCCCTCCTTTAATTGAATAGCTGCAGTGTTATTTTCCTCTTTTATCCTTTTTGTATTTTTTTCTCAGTGAATATTCTACACGTATGCTTCATCCCCTAACAAAACCACGATTTTTCCAGTATTCATCGCCATATTTTGCCCGTCTAACTAATGTGAACGTTACCTTCCATGTTGATGTGTGTGTGTGTGTGTGTGTGTGTGTGTGTGTGTGTGTGTGTGTGTGTGTGTGTGTGTGTGTGTGTGTGTGTGTGAGTGAGTGTGTGTGAGTGAGTGTGTGTGTGTTTTAAACTGAATAACCGCTGTAGTTTTTTTTATTGCCATTTTCATCTACTACATGTACCTTTCCTTTGCAGCACAACAGTTCTCTAATCCCACTTATAGTCTCTCCTCATAACGTACTTGTTACCGAAGATCTTTATTACCTCCTTCACTGATTAACTCGAGAACAGTTCGCCTTACTCTCATCTTCTACCTTCCTTACGAGTTTAAATCTGTTGGTCTTTGAATCCCAGAGAATGGAGGTAGGTATTCGTTCACTGGGCTTCTTGGTGTAAACATTGTATTTTTTGGAAGTGGCTTGAGTTTAGCTTTAATTTTTGTTGGGAATGATTTATCGAGCAGTGTTTTGAGGGTCCAAGCGTGTCTTTTGTCTGGTGATAGAAAATGTCAGACGTTGATCTTAAATGGGAAAAAAAAAAAGAGTCGACAAGTAGTGAGCGATAGAGATGAGATAAAATTTTCCTGACTAAAATTGACTTGCGGAAGAAATGACAAGAATAACAATGATAATAATAGAAATCTTTATTGCACCAAGTGTTCTCTCTCTCTCTCTCTCTCTCTCTCTCTCTCTCTCTCTCTCTCTCTCTCTCTCTCTCTCTCTCTCTCTCTCTCTCTCTCTCTCTCTCTCTCTCTCTCTCTCTCTCTCTCTCTCTCTCTCTCTCTCTCTCTCTCTCTCTGTCATTTAGGAGAGTGAAGATAAGATTTATCCTGTTTATTTACTTTAATCACAGTTATGCGGGCAAAGAGGTTGGAGGGGGAGGAAGAGAAAAGAGCTGGGTGAAGGAGGTCAGAGGAGAGAGGAGACAAAAAAAGAGACCCGGAGGAGGCGAGGAGAGGAGGAGTCCAAGGGAGGGCAAAATGTGTATGTAGGAGGGGGTGTCAGTCATTCTGGCTTCGTTAGATTCGCGAGGGTGAGGGAAGATGTTTTTGGTGTGTGTGTGTGTGTGTGTGTGTGTGTGTGTGTGTGTGTGTGTGTGTGTGTGTGTGTGTGTGTGTGTGTGTGTGTGTGAAGGCATACAACATCGAACCTCGGCACTCTTGTCTTCTTTATTGAAGAGGAGGAGGAGGAGTAGGAGTAGGAAGAGGAGGAGGAGGAGGAAGAGGAGGAAGAGAAGGAAGACGAGCACAAAGGAAACGATCGACGGGAGGGAAGAAAGACAAATCACATAGGGAAAAGATGAGTAGATATATAATTTTCTTCCGTTTGAATCTCCAAATGAAAGGAAAGAGAATGGAGTAGAGGGATTTCAGACATTAACAAACCCAATCTGTATGTCTCCTTCTGACTCATTGCTAAATTCTTACACACCTTCATTCCAGCAACGGCCATCGACGCGTGTACTGCACCGCGACAAAGACACGGGCCACTTCACTGCTGATTTATTTATGTGCAGTGGGAGTATGTTGGTCATTCGTGTTGGGTCTTCGTTAGGATTGTGACTGTATTGCGAAGCCTGTGTATATGTATGATGATATTATGGGTGTGTGTGTGTGTGTGTGTGTGTGTGTGTGTGTGTGTGTGTGTGTGTGTGTGTGTGTGTGTGTGTGTGTGAACCAATGAATCAGTCAATAAAATCAGTCTCCTAGTCAATAAATTTATGTCTATCTATTTATTTACTTATCTATTTATCTATCTATCTATCTATCTATCTATCTATCTATCTATCTATCTATCTATCTATCTATCTATCTATCTATCTATCTATCTATCTATCTATCTATCTACCTACCTACCTACCTACCTACCTACCTACCTACCTACCTACCTACCTGTTTATCTATGTATCTAAAAAAAAAAATACGTAGAATTTGATCCAATGCTGTAAAGATAGGATCCTTCAAAACCGCAAGCACACTTAACGCCATCATTGCTTCACACCCATCTACCTACCCACCCACCCACACACACACACACACACACACACACACACACACACACTCAGCACGCTATCTCAGTGGTTACTTCTTTTTCTGTCATTTGGCCTGGTGAGGTTCGTGCTTCGGGGAAAGGTCATACATTTACTTTATAGATTGATTGGCCTGTAGGAGCATTCACTTCTCATTGGGAGGGGGAGAATAGCCGCCGGTCGTCATCCTAGTATGTGATCCTTGAGACACACACACACACACACACACACATGCATACTCTCACACCCACTCACCCCACAACATGCACACTCTCACACCCCCGCACCCTACAACATACACACTTATATACCTTCACTGCGGCTTCTGACAACACTAGCACTCTCCTCATATCTTGGTTTAATATTGATATAATTGTTGTTGTCTCTCCAATGTGTCTCGCTTATATTGCTGTGTTATGGAGAACTATATTAAGCTGGTAATCTTAGGACGCGTCTTGTATGGAGATATAGATGTTGTCTTATTTATGTAGTTTTATTGGAACAGAAGGATTGGTACAAACTTTTCATTGTCATGCTGAATGTTTTATTTTCATGTTAGATTTAAGTGCAATCATGGCTTTATTTTTAGAGTCAGGAAACGAAAGATTTGTTTCGTTTGAAGAGCATGGTTTAAAGTTTTGATATTTTCCTTTATGGTAGATCTTCTTGCGCTTGAGGGAATAAGTATATTTTTTTCTGCAATGTATCTATTAAATATACAATTAAATATTTTCTGATTATTAAGTAAACCAAAAAGCAAATGAAAAAATGATATCCGGAAGATTATATAGCAAAATTTTTCTCTCGCAATGTGACGGAGAGACATTCTACGGCAGACAATAGGTGACGGTGTTCCGATAAAGTGATCCATACAGACACATGGAGGCGTGACTGTGGCGGTGACTTTGCTTCTTGGTTTGTCCTTGTGACTCTTGAAATAGTGAGGTCTGAAGCACACAGCGGATGAAGGAGTTCTCAGATCAGTTCCCTCTATATTTATCATTTCCTACTACTATGAAATAAATACAGGGATATGTACGTAAAATTTCTATTAAGTATTAGCTCGTAAGACATATTTAGATAGATAAAGAATAGAGAGAGAGAGAGAGAATTCGTGTCCATCGCCTGTAACTCTTTTTCTCACCAGTTTAAAAAAAAGATTTCCCGCCCCTCCATTTGGATGTGAATCGTTGTAAATGTATTGTGGATCGTCTCGCTATGAATTACTCGGCATTTGTGTGCGGGTTAGTAGAGATCAGCGGACGATTCGGCGACACCCAGACCCACTTAGTTGATTACTGCCCGGCCAGTCACGCCAGCACCTCCTCCCAACACAGTCCATTCTCTCTCTCTCTCTCTCTCTCTCTCTCTCTCTCTCTCTCTCTCTCTCTCTCTCTCTCTCTCTCTCATGTAGATTTGATATAAAGAAATTGTACGATAAAAGCAGTAGAAAATATTAGTAATTCCGCTCTTCTCTCTCTCTCTCTCTCTCTCTCTCTCTCTCTCTCTCTCTCTCTCTCTCTCTCTCTCTCTCTCTCTCTCTCTCTCTCTCTCTCTCTCTCTCTCTCTCTCTCTCTCTCTCTCTCTCTCTCTCTCTCTCTCTCTCTCTCTCTCTCTCTCTCTCTCTCTCTCTCTCTCTCTCTCTCTCTCTCTCTCTCTCTCTCTCCTCCTTACAATTCCACGCCAGGCTTCTCTTCCCCTTCTTCTCAGCGCTCCCCAATGCTCTCATCACTGTCACTCTTCTATCACTGTCACCTTGTCTACTACACATCAGCCTTCACCGGTCATGTTAACGGATCCGCCTCTCTATTCTGCTCTCTTGCTCCGCGTTTCTGTGCTAGCGACTTAGGGGGAAAAGGGGCGAGACGTGAGAAGGGAGAGGGAAGGGTTGGGATGCCTGATTGGGCGGTGAACTGTTTTCTAGCTTGATTTTCTTCTTCTTTCTCTTTCTGTCCCTCTCTAAAGAATATAGGGATGAAAGGAAATCAACTGCAGAACACTATTTGATGTGGTGTATTCTCTCTCATGTTTTTATCGTTCTTATTTCTTTCTGTCTTTTTATCTTATCTTCAACATTTTTTTTCCTTTTATTTATTCATGTCTCAGTTATTTCAAGGTTCATTCTTAATTTATTCTTCTTGATCTCCTTCGTTATTTTCTTGTTTTCAGTCCTTCCTTATTTACCTTCTTGATTTTTTTATTTTATTCCTTAGTGAGAGAAATTTGCTGGCCTCTGTTAGGTTTTAGATTCATATTGTCATCTTTGCGTTGTGGTCAATAATTTATGTACATATTCATGTAAATATATCTATCTATCCTTCCATCTATCTCTCTCTCTCTCTCTATCTATCTATCTATCTATTCGTCTATTTATTTATATTTACCTATGTACCTTTTTTATCTATCTCTATTCATTTACATGGTTGTGACTGTGTCTGTGTTTGTGTGTCTATCAATCCGTCAATCCGTTCTCCTGTGTGTTGCGGTTAATGAATATCTATCTATTCATCTATTTATCTACTATCCACAAATTTATCAATCTATGGATGTGAGTATATCTGTATTTGTGTGTGTGTGTGTGTTCGTGTGTGTGTGTCCGTCCGTCAGTCAGTCCGTCTGTCCCTACGTGCTGCCATAAACACTCCCCAACGCCTCCGTACTTGGCCCAACTTCTGCCGTCACCTCCACAAGCTCACACTCACGCTCCTCCACAGTTATCTTCCTGCAAGGCTTGAATCTCACCGAGCCTCGTTGTTTTGCCGCCCTGCTCCACGTATTTGCATATCTTAACACTGGAGTCGACACTATCTACCTACCTTTCTCTGTTCCCCGTTACCCCATTGCCCAACGTCCCATGCCTGCTCGTACGGCCTTTCCCGCCAACTCAAACGCTTTCCAAACCAGGACCTCCTTACCTCACCTCGCTGCGACACTCCACACCACGCCAAGCCACGGCCTCGTTCTCCTCTTCCACCGTCTCCTCCTCCTCCTTTCCCTAGTCTTCTTCACGGTGTTATTGTTATTTTTCTTGTTATGGTGGTGGTAATGTTGCTTTCTTTTTTTCTTTTTTTTTGCTTTTCCATCTCTTCTTCCTTCTCTTTTTCTTTCTATCTGTTCTCCTTCTTCTCTTTTCTTTTCCTCTCTCTTCTCTTCTCTTCTGTTTTCATCTCATCTCTTCTCTTCTCTCTCTCTTCTTCTTGATACTATATTAACTTCTTATAGATAGATATGTAGAGTTCTTCTCTCTTCTTCTTCTTCTTACTTCTTCTTCTTCTTCTTCTTCTTCTTCTTCTTCTTCTTCTTCTTCTTCTTCTTCTTCTTCTTCTTCTTCTTCTTCTTCTTCTTCTTCTTCTTCTTCTTCTTCTTCTTCTTCTTCTTCTTCTTCTTCTTCTTCTTCTTCTTCTTCTTCTTCTTCTTCTTTCTTTTTCTTCTTCCTCGTCCTCCTCCTCCTCCTCCACAAACAAGGACTTCTAATGTGACTTTTTAAATGCCATCTCGTTCATCACACCTCATGTACGCCTTCTTTTAATTCAACCTTTTTGTCTCTCTTGAAATGTCTCTTTTTAAAGTTCTAGGTAGTGTGTGTGTGTGTGTGTGTGTGTGTGTGTGTGTGTGTGTGTGTGTGTGTGTGTGTGTGTGTGTGTGTGTGTGTATGTTTGTCGCTCCACTCATAACACATCGAAAAAAATTCACTTGATTAATTTTAGTATAGATTTCGAGAGAGAGAGAGAGAGAGAGAGAGAGAGAGAGAGAGAGAGAGAGAGAGAGAGAGAGAGAGAGAGAGAGAGAGAGAGAGAGAGATACCCACCCATCTACTTAGCCACTTATCTATCCAACACACACACACACACACACACACACACACACACACACCGTACCGCTGCAGTTTTAGGTGTAAATTTAGTTAACTTATAGCACGATATACACTACATCACACTATCGCCATTACTGATAATTACATTTAGTGAAAAAAACACACCAGTGAAGAAGAAAAGTAAATGAAATATACATTCAATACCATTTTTAAACCACTTTCTTTTACTAGTACATGAATCTTTCCCTTGCTTTTTTACCCCATTTGTAATTAGTATCATGTTGTGTACAGATTTATTTTTTTACAGTGAGAGAGGAAGAGCAGAGAGGGAAGACTGTAGGAGGGAAGGCAGACGGGAAGATGAGGAGAGAGAGAGAGAGAGAGAGAGAGAGAGAGAGAGAGAGAGAGAGAGAGAGAGAGAGAGAGAGAGAGAGAGAGAGAGAGAGAGAGAGAGAGAGAGACTACTCGATATCAATGACAGAAGGAGGAAGCAAAAATGAAAGAAGGAAATAAGGGAAAAATAAACAAGACAGGAAGGAAGGAAGGACGGAAAGGAAGGAAGGAAAGGGAGGAAGGAAGGAAGGAAGGAAGGAAGGAAGGAAGGAAGGAAGGAAAGAGAGGAAGGAAGGAAGGAAGGAAGGAAGGCACTTAGCAGTATAGAGTTAGTGGCACAAAGCCGTAATGATACTCGTCGCATGGTTAAAACACCTTATTGATAGAGTCCAATTAAGTTTGAATGGCCAAAGTTTGCCTGGCAAGCTGCAGGTCCAACTTAATTTTAGGACACAACACTATCGGATAAATTCGGCTGGCTAGGAAGAGTGGATAGTAACGGGGGACGGTGGGGAATGGCTTGAGAGGGCTGTTTACGAGTAGGAGCGGAAGGCAGCAATGTGGGTATACAAGTCCAAGGAAGGGATAACTCAGGCATTCCTTTATATGTTTAGAAAAAAAAAGAATCTTGTGTGTGTTCTGTAAGGAGGAAGAGAAGGATAAGGAGGAAGAGGAGGAGGAGGAAGAGTAGGAGGAGTAGGAGGAAGAGGAGGAGTAGGAGGAGGAGGAGGAGGAGTAGGAGGAGGAGGAGGAAAAGGAGGAGGTGGGTTGCGAAAAAAGCGGTAAATTATATGTTGTAATGAGAGTATCGATGCAGGACTTGGATCAAGGAAAGGAGGGCTAGCGATTGCACACAGGTAAAAGTGAACGTAACTGACTACCTCCCCTCTCTCTCTCTCTCTCTCTCTCTCTCTCTCTCTCTCTCTCTCTCTCTCTCTCTCTCTCTCTCTCTCTCTCTCTCTCTCTCTCTCTCTCTCTCTCTCTCTCTCTCTCTCTCTCTCTCTCTCTCTCTCTCTCTCTCTCTCTCTCTCTCTCTCTCTCTCTCTCTCTCTCTCTCTCTCTCTCTTTGGCTTAATCATCCCTGCATCGCTAAATGACTCCAGTGGTGCAAAAAATGGCGAAGTTAATATAACATCAAAATTAAGCAGGCTTCAGTGAATTACCTCCTCAAAGGCTTCAGACGTTAAATCAAGCTTGCATACATCAATCAACTCGCATGTCGATGTTTGACTCATTTAGTTTAAACGAGCAAGGTTGGACGCTGAGGGAGTGGAGGCAAGGAAGGGAGAAAACGGAGAGTGGGATATAAGGTACGAAAGAAAAGAAAAAAAAAAAGATAATTGAAATGGAATAATATGTACTGTGCTAGCTAACGAATACAGTAATACTGGCAAAGTAGGACGCTAAGTGGGGTGAAATGCGGAGGAGAGAAAAAAAATGATAGGATATAAAAGAATGAAAAAGGAATTATAAGGAAACGACATTCGTTCACTAAAGAATGCAATAACATAGATTGAATTAGTCTAGATCAATAATTTAGGAGGCTGTGAAGGAACGAAGGAAAGAAAGAGGATTGGATATAAGAGATCAAGGAAAAAGAAGGGTATGAGGAAATGATTTATAAAAAAACTAATAAATGCAGAATCATAAAGATTGATTTATTATAGAGCAATAAGCTATGAGTGAGGATTTAATGAAAGAGGCATTGAGAGACAGTTGGAAGTAAGAGATGAGGAAAAGGAAAAAATGCCGGTGATAAGGAAGTAATAAGGAAAAGGAAAAAAATGCCGATGATAAGGAAGTGACGTACCAACTAACGAATGCAGTATGTAGTATAGAGAGCCTTCTTAGTAAAATGTTCTGATGTAACAGGTAAGACAGAGGCGATGTTATTTGAGCTGTGTATAGTCATGGGGAGAGATTAAGTAACGTGCCACATTTCTCCTTTTGCGTCTCAATCTTGTGTCCTGTGATCTGAAAATATATCAACTGTCGCTAGATTTTCGAAGGAGATTGTCAGAAAATTAGAGAGCTTCTGGTTAGGGAAAGCGCTAAACACAGTGCAAGTGAGTGCAGCAAATTACTTTTCTTATATCGACTATACAAATCAATGGAGGAAAAAAAAGTGCATCATTAACATAAATAAGGAAATATAAAAACAACTGTGCTGAAAAGCCGCCCAGTGAATCCTTTGTTTGGATTTAACCTCGTTACACGTGTCCTGCATTTAGTTAAAGCCTTTTCCATGTTTTGCCAGTTTATAGGTGAGAAATGCTAACTAATACACGAACACACGAGAGGAAGGTCAAAAGTTTTAGTGACTCCTTGGTGTGGATGTGAACTTCCTACACGTGCTTTGAAGTTTGAGGTATTTTTTGTCAATCGTGGGGAGGAAGCGATGATGAGCGGTAATGAGTGCCCGGCGAGGGTGGCTGGAGGGGCGACAGTGGCTCGTTGTCACGTCAGATCCCAATATACTCGCTCTAGTGACGAGGAGACGCGACAGAGCCAGGCGGTGTTGGTTCAGCTGCTGCCTCACATCCGTACCAACACACACACACACACACACACACACACACACACACACACACACACACACACACACACACACACACACACACACACACACACACACACACACACACACACACACACACACACACACACCGTCGCACCGCCAAGATGAGGAGCAGGGCCCTCACCTCCACGCCAAGTCAGCTGCTTAATTAGCCTGGCTTGCATTTTACGTTCTTTCACTCAGCTCTTTTACATGGCAACGCTGGTATTTCTTTCCACTTTTTTTTCTCTTTTTGTTTAAGAATATCAGATGAGATTGACCCTGCGAGTGAAGGGAGGAGGTATTCCCCTGCGCTCTTTCTGCCTCTTTTAAGCCCTCTCTTCTTCCGCTCTCCCCTCTCTCTTACCCTCCTTTAGTATTCCTTTTCGTAATACTTTTTATTTCCTTCCATTTTACCTGAGCGGTTTTTTACCCCCTGCTAATACCGTAATGCCCTTTAGAGATTAACAGAAAAAAGTGGTACATTATTATTTCACACTTGAATGGCGTAAACTCAGGAACACAGCTGGGAATATTGTGAGGCTTCCTACTCTTTGTTTCAGGGCTGCGTGCCTTTACCTTCCTGCCTTGGTGGTACTCGCTACGTGTATTGTGTTAGTTCTCATTAAGGTAGGCGAGTCTTTATCGATAGAGTCAAAATGTAGTGTTAAGTATGTGATTGGTTTAGGTAATATGTGTGTGTGAGTGTGTGTGTGTGTGTGTGTGTGTGTGTGTGTGTGTGTGTGTGTGTGTGTGTGTGTGTGTGTGTGTGTGTGTGTGTGTCGTAGTTTAGAGTCTGCGGTGTCTGTGATCAAGAATTAGGTTAAGTTAGATTATAAGTGTTTTTTTTTCTTAGTTTGTTTGTATTAATAATTTTTTTTGTAGGATTATATATGATTTATCTTTCTTTCCTTCCTCTTCCTCTTTTACGCTTTTTCTTTTTCACTACTCTTTCCTCATCTAACCTCCGCTTCGTCTTTTTCTCGTTTTGTACATCCTCCTCCTCCTCCTCCTTCATTCTACCGTTCATCCTTACCCTTCCTCCTCATCCTTCTCCATTCTCCTCCTATCCATGATCATCCCGCATTCTCCTCCCAATTCAGGCCTTAATTACAAATTAAACTGAGAGCCTCTTGCGTATTTAAAATTCTGAATCGATACGCGACTCCGTCATTGAGGTTGATGGTGAAGACCTGATTGTGAGTCGCCCAATGTCGCGACTTGATTGGAAGAGCCTTGAATGGGCAGAGCAGGTTAAGGCGGGCTGGGGTTGGAGGAATCTGCTGTTTCTCTGTTAATTTAAGGATGGAGGAGGTGCTTACGTCGCCAAGAGGAGAGTG
>NC_059269.1:8148628-8156128 GCF_017591435.1 Portunus trituberculatus | reverse complement strand
TCCTGGAACCACTAATCTTAATGATAAGTATTGAGTGACACTCAGCGTGCTGCAGCGTCACTTTGGTGTTCTGATTCAAATGCCAGAGAAACTGCAACAGAAAATTTTGGTATATTATATCATGTGATTTTCTTTTCATTAACTGAATACTTATATTTTTCACTGTTGTCCAGAACAATTAACACTTCTGGTGAGGTGAATCACTGAGTCCATGATTAACGAGTAAGAATCCGAAATATTTTCTTTTTCCCTAAGAATGTCATATTTTGCGTACGTCTATACAACGAAAATGTTGGCATCCTTTCATGTTGGTCACTTGTGTCGTGCTTAGTGGTAAAAATACTAAAAAGAAAGCTACATCAAAGTTGATATCAATGTCTAATCCATTTGTCTAGATACTCGTCTCTCTCTCTCTCTCTCTCTCTCTCTCTCTCTCTCTCTCTCTCTCTCTCTCTCTCTCTCTCTCTCTCTCTCTCTCTCTCTCTCTCTCTCTCTCTCTCTCTCTCTCTCTCTCTCTCTCTCTCTCTCTCTCTCTCTCTCTCTCTCTCTCTCTCTCTCTCTCTCTCTCTCTCTCTCTATATATATATATATATATATATATATATATATATATATTGAATATTTGATAGCTATGCCAAAGTATAATTGATTAATTGAATTACTTGTGGACTGTGATTTGCATAAAAAAAGAGAAAAAGCGGATTCATCTCTAAAATATTAGTCTCATCACACACTTGTAGTTCTTATCAACACATGCCCTTACTGCCACTACTAACACAACAACAACAACAACAACAACAACAACAACAACAACAACAACAACAACAACAACTACTACTACTACTACTACTACTACTACTACTACTACTACTACTACTACTACTACTACTACTACTACTACTACTACTACTATTATGACAACAAGAGCATCACTATCATTACCAACACTGCCACTGTTACTGCCATCACAACCTCTACCACCACTCCCCACCAAACGTGGCGAGTATGAAGCTTCCAAATATATGACGTGGAAGTACAGCATAGCGGGGCTGAGGGGAGAGACGAGGGCACGCATTTACCGGTTAGTGAATTATCAGGAGAACAATAGCCATGAAAGCGAGAAAGTAGGAATGGATGCTCTATGAATCTTTCTGTTGAAGATGAATTCAGGAGCTTCAGTTTGTCAGGAAGTCAGTATTGCGATGGGTAATATGGAAAATTAGGTTCATTACTCATCTTTGTGTGAAAAATAAGGATACAAATATGTTCAGAAAATGAAGGGAACACGGAAATTACAAAACATTAACTGGAATATGAGTGTCGTGAAACAGATGGCTACTGTACCTCTTATGAGCTGCCTCTTTCATCCTAATAGTGTGAGTACGGATTGGTATGAATAAGGATCGATATTATAAAAGGATAACATCAGGAAGAGATAAGATTATAATGCCGGAAGCACCTCGCGGGTGTTGTGCAGAGAGAGAGAGAGAGAGAGAGCAGCAAGATGACAAGCAAAAACACTTTCAAGATCAGAAAAGTCTAATGTAAAACTAAAGAACAGATAGATAAATAAATATATAGATGAATGAATAAACAAATCACAAAATTGTTATTCATTCAAATGTTATTTTTTGTTAATCAAGGAGATTGTCATTAGGTAAGAAAATTTAAATAGAAGTAAGAAAATCTGAGAATGTAGTTTTAGAATTTATAGACTGAAAGAAAACTGATGATGTACTGATTTAAGTTTATTGAGAAGATTGTCAGTAGATCACAAGATTAAATAGGGAGCACGTAGATTATATTGAATGTGAGTGCAGTTGGTTTCTCGACTTATGATAACAAAATTTAAGGAACACAACAAAGAATTTACGAATTGTTTGTTTTAGAATTTACGAATTGCTAGTTTTAATCAGAAAATTGTCAATGGATGAGAGAGCTAAATGCATAGGAAACACCTGAAACAAAGTGGAAGTGAGTGCAGAAATTTTCTTGACTTGTGATCAGGAAATTGAAGGTAAAACAACAGAGAATACACAAATCGCAAGCTTCGTATAGTTTTCAGTGGATCAGAGGGAACAGACAAAACATAGTGGAAGTGAATGCAGAAGGTTAATCGACTTGTGGTCACTAGCGTACCTCCCTGTGAACGTGCAGCGATAATGGCACTTGTCTTGACGCCTGTTCCTCTTTCAGTGAATGGGTGTTCGGGTACATAATAACACTGTGAATACGCTCATCACCCATGGGCACGCGTGGGCAATGGCCATGCAGAAAAATTACATACATATTGTTTATAACAGAATGCGTGTTCAGTGTACGTGGGGGATTACAGCGTTGCATGTACATACGTGTGGATAAAATGTGTTTATGTGCAGAGTAGAGGTGCATGCCTCGTGATGTGTGTTTTTTTGTTGTGTGCGCGCTGCTGATCACTAACAATATCTGGCCAAATTACTATAATGTGTTGCACTAATATTTCCGACGCAACTTTTGACATAACTTTTTTTATATAACGGCCAGCTCTCACCGGCCCGCGCATCAAATCTAATTTTCCGTACAATTATATTTTCACTTTTATGGCGGGGAAGCAAAATGTCGAGGCTGTGTTTTATATCGAGGCTTCAAATCGACTGCACCTCAGCACTGAAAATGTCCGCCTGTGTGTGTGTGTGTGTGTGTGTGTGTGTGTTCCCGCATAAATGCAGGCCCTAAGGCGTATTGATGTATCTATTAATGAATTTATTTATATTGTCATTGTTGTTGTTATTATTATTATCATTATTATTATTATTATTATTATTATTATTATTATTATTATTATTATTATTATTATTATTATTATTATTATTATTATTATTATTATTATTATTATTATTATTATTATTATTATTATTATTATTATTATTATTATTATAATTATTATTATTATAATTATTATTATTATTATTATTATTATTATTATTATTATTATCATTATTAATTATATTTGCTGCTTTTCTGCTATTATTATTATTATTATTATTATTATTATTATTATTATTATTATTATTATTATTATTATTATTATTATTATTATTATTATTTTATTACTATTATGATTATCATCATCATCATCATCATCATAATCATCAATATTATCATTATCACCTATGTTATCAATGATTAATCCTCTTATTATTTCCCTTCTCTCCGTCCTCCCATCTCCCATCTCTCTCTCTCTCTCTCTCTCTCTCTCTCTCTCTCTCTCTCTCTCTCTCTCTCTCTCTCTCTCTCTCTCTCTCACACACACACACACACACACACACACACACACACACACACACACACACACTTCTCACCAGTTCAGTAGGACAGTCTGAGGTTCGCGTCCTGCTGAGGATGCGAACGTTTTCATTGACGAGCGAGGATTGGGAGCGTGGCCTGTGAAATGTCACGACACTGCTCATAAATTGAACTCAGGTAGGCGCCCCTAAGCTCTCTCTCTGGTGGGATATAGCTGACATTTAGCACGTGACACTCAAGATGAATCCCACACGCACACAGACACACAAACGCACACGCTCACACGCACACACGCACACTTTTATTATCCTCCAATCGAGACAGCTTCCGACAGAGGCTCATTTTCCCGCCATAATTGAGTGTTGGCTCGCCCATTCATCGGAACGGAGGTATTGGCAGTCAGGGGCGATATATATGCGGACGGCGTTGCTGCAGTAGGAGGCGGCTATGGGAGGGGCGGTGGGTTAGGTTGGCGTATTACTGAGTGTATGTGTGTCTGCATTACTGAGGAGGTGAACCGAGGATTACAAGAGCTTGGTGAACGTGCTCTGTATACAATATTTGGTGTTCTTGGAAGTTAAATAGAAAGTAAACCTTAATTTGTTCTTACCGATGACAACGTTTTCCTTTTTCACTCATCAAGTTGGAAGAGAATATAGATAAAGTGAAGAAATCTGTGTAAATGGAAATGATAAGAGCAGGATAGTTCGATAGTGGAGCTTTCTCTTTATCACTCATGCTTCATAATGAGACGCTTCGTTTCAGTAGAAGAGTTAACTTAAAATAAAGAACGGGCTGGAAAGTCGGAACTCTATTATTTATATCCACTGTCTTCCTTGCAGGTGGTTGTAAAGACTTTGTACATATCTAATACTGTAAATGTTTTATTGATAACTTGCCTCTGAATCTGAAATAGGAGAATTCGAAGCTCTATTCTTTTAATTCTAATTTTTCTTGTGGTGATTGTAAGAGTCCTCTAAAGTATATATTGTGCCGTGAATTAATTGTTTTTGTTATAAGTCAATCTCTAAACATTATACTGGCAAGAAATTCAGAGTTTTATTCTTTCAACCCCTATTTTCGTACTTATTGGTGTTTATAAAGATTTTGAATGGAGTCTTTAGAGCTGTTGCTTCTTGCTTTCCATAATGAACAGGTTAATTTTGGTAGAAAGATATCACTGTAAGAATTTAATTTCGGTTTTTGAGGAAAGAGATTATGTTTTTTTTTTTTTTTTACCATGTGGGCTTTTCACGGGAATTTATGGGCTAAGGGTGGCATTTTTTGTGGTACCTCCTATCTCAAAGCCAACCCGCTAGGAAACCGTTGCCCCGAGTGAGGAAGCCCAACCTACACTCCGACCGTGGACAGGATTCGAACCCGTGCGCTTGGAGACCCCTCGGACCTCAAAGCACTCATGGTTCCACTGTATTTCTTTTGACTATGGTTTTCCATACATGATGGAATTGTAAACTTGTCATGTTCTTAATCATTTTTCAGTGATAATGCTTTTACCGTGATTCTGTGATCTGTATATGGGACTGTTATTGGTACTACTACTACCCATAACAACACCACCACCACCACCACTGCTTCTACAACTTTTACTGCTACTACTACTACTACTACTACTACTACTACTACTACTACTACTACTACTACTACTACTACTACTACTACTACTACTACTACTACTACTACTACTACCACTAACACTGTTACTACTACTACTACTACTACTACTACTACTACTACTACTACTACTACTACTACTACTAGGATTGATATTTGGTATACACATCACCATTTCAATCCGTGCTACGTCAGTCAGATTGAAAGAATAGTCCGTATGATCATTCTCTCTCTCTCTCTCTCTCTCTCTCTCTCTCTCTCTCTCTCTCTCTCTCTCTCTCTCTCTCTCTCTCTCTCTCTCTCTCTCTCTCTCTCTCTCTCTCTCTCTCTCTCTCTCTCTCTCTCTCTCTCTCTCTCTCTCTCTATCAGTGCAAAGCTACAGTTGGTGGGAAATGTTTACATATAAATCTCTTGGTCACCCTCGCCATTCGATCACAATAAAATGTATACGTCGATGGCTGGTGGTGGTGGTGGTGGTGGTGGTGGTGGTGGTGGTACTGTTCTGCTGCTGGAGGGAGGAATAGGAGTCTGCAGTAAATTATTGCTCTTTTCCTTCGTTGTTATTTTTCCTTCCCCGTGTGCTTTATGGTCCATTGATATTCTTTGACTTTTTGGTCCATTTTCCTGAACTTTTGAGGGGTGATTTTTTTATTTTTAAAGATTCTAGTGAACGTCACTTTGGTTTTTGAAGGGTACCTCGTTTAACAAGGATTCTACATTATATATAGAACACTCACGAGAACATGGCTAATGACTTTTGATCCCTATAAGTAATTCTAGTGAGGGAACAAAACGTTTAAGAATATTGGAATTTTTTCTTCCATATAATCCTTTTCGTGCATGTTACTTACGAATAAATAAAAAAAAAAAAAAGAAGTAAGGAAATGAAAGCACTCCAAAGACCAGATATTTTACACAAGGCATCTTTGGAGCTATTGATAGTCACCTTATGTCATCATCATCATCATCATCCTTGAATTTATCGTATATTCTTTTTGAGGCTCTCTAATACTCACCAAACTCTTTGCAGCTCTAATTATGAACCTCTTTTGCATCAGATTTTGTTAACATTAGAACTATTCGTGCAGATTTTGACGTGTTCCCAAGAGAAATAGTAACTATGTGCAATGCTTTAATCCATGTAGATACTTTTGTCTATATTAATGCACGAGTAAGTTTCTATACTTTCATATTCTGTCTCGAAGAATACATCATTATCACTCACTGTCTTGCAGAAAATTATATGAACTTAATAATAGGAGGGAAGAAAAGGGAAAGAATAGAGAAACAAGGACAAAAGGATAAAGACAATAGAGAAGAGAAAATATCCAAAAGAAAAGAAAAAAAGCAAAAACCCAGAAGAGTGGAAGAAATGGAGGAGAGAGACGTGAAGGAGGAGGAGGAAGAGGAGGAGGAGGAGGAGGAGGAGGAGGAGGAGGAGGAGGAGGAGGAGGAGGAGGAGGAGGAGGAGGAGGCGGAGGAAGAGACGAGATATCCAAGTTGGCAGAGTTAATATTATAAGGATTTATGAGCGAGCCATTACCGATTAAACCCGATTGCGTATAGTCCACGGGATGACTTTATCAGCAGGGGCCAATAAGTGAGGCTTGAAGCGACCTTGGTGCTGCCCGAGGGAGAGAAGTGGAGAGAGGTGGGAGAGGGAAGAACAGGAGGAGGAGGAGGGGAGGAAATCTAGGTAGGATGATGGAAGTAAAAGAGGTGGATGGGTGGATGGATGTGAAAGGGATGAAGGAAAAAATAGTTGGAAAGTCGGAATATGTGGGAAGGTTTGTGAGGGAGATAGAAGGCAGGAAGAAAATATAAATTGGTAGATGGAATTAGAAAACTGCGTGGATGGTTGGATGGAAAAGGAAGGTTGGTGTGAGTTATAGATGGTGGAAGAAATAGATAGTTTAGAAGGTTTGTGAACGAAATATTTGAAGTTAGTAAGGGAATGTGGGAGAGGCAGGTGTGTGCAGAAATTAATATAGAAAGAAAAGAAAAAAAAGGTAGTGGATGAGAATATGGGGGAGAAATAGATAGGTTAGAAAGACTGTGGAATGGTTAGGAAGGTTTGTGAACGAGGTAGAAATTTGTGAGAAATTTTGGGAAGACAGATGTGGGTAGAAATTAATACTGGAAGAAAAAGAAAATAAAAAGTAGTGGATAAGCGAATGTGGGAAAAAAATAGCTAGTTTAGAAAGATTGTGGAATGTTACTTAAGTTTGTGGACGAGATATTAGAAGTTTTAAGGGAATGTGGGAAAGGTAGGTGTGGGTAGATATGAATACAGGAAGAAAAGAAAAAAAGTGTAGTGGATAGGAATGTGTGAGGAATGTAATGGATTATAAAAGAAAGGGATTGGATACTTAGACAAGGACAGGAGAGAATGATATGGAAAGGGAAGGAAGTGTAGATGATGTAATGCAGATGAAATGAGGTCTGAGGGAATTTATGGTAGGATTGAAAGAGAAGAAATTGTTAGCATAGGAGGAAAGGAGATAGAAGAAAAATTATTGTGTGTAGAGGAACGAGGAAAGGATTGTACATTATTGTAACTCTCTTTGAAGTTACATTATACTT
>NC_059269.1:8061128-8141128 GCF_017591435.1 Portunus trituberculatus | reverse complement strand
AATGTTATGTACTAGTAGCTTGTGTGGGGCCTCCGGAGCAAACCATTCAACGTGGTGGTGGGGTGAGGGTGGTGGTTGTCGTAGTAGTAGTAGCAGCCGTGGTAATTGTAGTAGTAGTAGTAGTAGTAGTACTTATTGTTGTTATTGGTGCTATTGCATATTACTACTACTACTACTACTACTACTACTACTACTACTACTACTACTACTACTACTACTACTACTACTACTACTACTACTACTACTACTACTACTACTACTACCACTACCTACTACTACTACTACTACTACTACTGCTGCTGCTGCTGCTGCTGCTGCTGCTATTACTACCACTATTACTACTTTTCTTCTTCTACTAACAACAACAACAACATCAACAGCGGGAGTTTCTTCTCAGAAAGATAGATAGATAGATAGATAGATAGATAGATAGATAGATAGATAGATAGATAGAGAGAGAGAGAGAGAGAGAGAGAGAGAGAGAGAGAGAGAGAGAGAGAGAGAGAGAGAGAGAGAGAGAGAGAGAGAGAGAGAGAAGGAAACCATCAGATAATTTAACTTCCAAGATATTTTGATACCCCCCATGTGATAATAAACAAAATCCGAGTTGTAAGACATCAGAGGAACGAAATAAATCCAGTTATTCTGGATCTTACAAGAGAACGGAAGAAAGGAATGGATTAACAAGGAAACTCTTTGAATCAGTAAGCCGTGCCAAGTGGGGATGAGCTGAAGGAGTGCCGCTCAGCATCAGGGAGACGTGGGTAAGAGGGAAGCATTAACAAGCTCAGAAAATTGTTGCATGATGAATTAAGGGAAGTGACATTATGGAGAGCAATAGAAAGCTGTTGAAAAAAGGCAAGTTATGAAGTGAATTTCTTTTGATATAATCCTCAAAAGCTTAGATGTTCTTGGTTCACTCTTAAACACAAAGGGTGAGAGGAAGGCAAACAACAAGCTCAGAAAATTGTAGGATGATGAATTAGGGAAGTAACATCATGGAGATCGATAAAAAAAAACAGTTGAAGGAAGGCAAGTTATGAAGTGAATACCTTTTAATGAGCCTGAAGAGCTGACTCCTAAACACAAGGGGGAAAGAGAGGCAGTCAACAAGCTCAGAAAAATAAAGAAATAAGGAAAATAACACCGTGCCAAAGAGGGAAGCGATGGAGGACAGCAGAAGGAAGGCAAGTTATGAAGTGAATACCTCTTAAGACAAGCATATCCTGAAGACTGTATAAGTCAGGTGGTAAACACGAGAACGAAACAGATCAGTGTTAATCAATGTTTGGATGTCACACCTCTACGTTTAGCAAGCTGTATTGAAAGTGTGGGAGGAGTGTGGCGGTGCAAGTGTGCTGTTGTGGTGGTTTGATAAGTATTTTGTATTATCAGAAAGGAAGAGATGCGTTGTAGTTGTTGTTACTGTTGTTGTTGTTGTTGTTGTTGTTGTTGTTGTTGTTCTCCTCCTCCTCCTCCTCCTCCTCCTCCTCCTCCTCCTCCTCCTCCTCCTCCTCCTCCTCCTCCTCCTCCTCCTCCTCCTCCTCCTACTACTACTACTACTACTACTACTACTACTACTACTACTACTACTACTACTACTACTGCTGCTGCTGCTGCTGCTGCTGCTGCTGCTGCTGCTGCTGCTGCTGCTGCTGCTGCTGCTACTACTACTACTACTACTACTACTACTACTACTACTACTACTACTACTACTACTACTACTACTACTACTACCCCTTTTTCTTCAAGCACCACCACCACCAGCACCACTACCACTGATAATGATAAAAAGGAATGCTAATGATAATGCTTGTTTTGCAGATGATGAGGCGCAGAATGGCAAGCCAGCAACTCTATGCGTGAAATTGGGTGGCCGGGCTAGTCCTTTGTTCCTTGGAGTGATTTCCTGCTGAAAGGTAAGCTGGAAAAGTTATCAAAATGTATTTCATGTTGTGGATTAAAGAAAGATGAAATAGATGGAGAGTTGAGGTTTGTTGTATCGAGGGCAACTTTAGATGTAAGGGAAAGATTAATGAGTTCTTTATTCTTCATATGTGAGAAATATAAAACAGAAAATCATGGAAGAAGATATGCCGGGAATGTGTCTTGCATGTTACTGTGTGTGCCAGAGAGAGAGAGAGAGAGAGAGAGAGAGAGAGAGAGAGAAGTTGATATTACAACTCTTAACTTATTCAATAGTGAGGTATGGATTTCATTGGACGATTAGGGAATTTTACGAAATTAAGGATAACACTTTCTGATCATTGGTAGATAGATCATTAACTACTTATTTAACACCACTACTTATTTACCATGACTCTCTGTTGTACTGAATGGGTTAGCAGGCAAATGTTATGGTCACAACAAAATCCCAGAGCAACACAAGAGGTGCGTGTGATGTGGTGGTCTTCATGAAACTCATTTCTTACATAACTCATGAAAAGTGACTACATGAAGATTACTAGGAAGCGAACCTGTGATCTCAGATTCTTTCTAAATTTTCCTCACCAAGGTGATAGTCATAACACTTCGTTCTCTTTAAGTGTAATATGATTTTACGACTTATAAGTGGCCGTGTAAGAAGTAACGCTATTGTTCTCACTCGCTGCTTTTACATTGATGTATGAATCGCGGGGGCGCATTCTCAAACACTTCGGTGTCTTACTTTTACAGCTTTCCTCAAACTAATGGAAGTTGTTAGGTGTTTGGAGGGTCTTTTAGTGATTCTAGCTACATTCTAACAAGGATTCTTCACTATTAGGAGAAACACCCCAAAAATCAGGCTAACCATCGCTGTGATTTCTGGAAATAATAAGCTATGAAGTATTGAAGGATATCTTTATGATTCTAGTGATAGCTTAGCAGGGATCCTACGTCATCAATGTAATCCCAAAGAGAATCAGATAAACCATCGCTGTGGTATCCGAAAGAAAATTCTAATAAATCTCAAAGCGTTTCATAATACGTACTTGATACATTCTTGATACTCAATAAGTTTCTTTTTCCTTTATCTGGTAACTTGTAGCAATTCCAGTGTTCGTACTGATCGCCTCTACGTTAATACATGAATCATAATACTGTCTTGTCCCTGCCTCTGCACCTTGGAACTCGGGATGAGATGGTATAAAAAAAAAGCTTATGTAATGTCTCTCGGGAAAACCAACTCAATCAAACACAGGAGCCTCGAGGGGCGCCAGGAGTCAGGAGAACAGAAGTGGCGTGGTGGAGGAGCGGCGGCGAGGAGCGAGGGAGAGCTGGCTGCTTCCCTGGGGCGGAGAACGAAAAGTTAGGTATTGGAAATGGCCGAGGGGAACCAGAGTAGTCTTCTGTGCGCCAGAGAGGGTCAGACAATAGCGAGTTTCTTAAAACACTGAAATTGCCATGTAAAGGTTAAGATTGGTCTACAAAACTGAATTAATTACAGCTTCATTCCCCTTTCTGCGACCAAGCGGGAAATACAATGGAGTTACTCGTGCATCTCATGAGTTCCGCTATGCAAGTACGTGAATTAGTACATGACACACGAACGCTATAGAACTTTGAAGAAGTGCATTAATAACAATTAACATTTGCCCTAAACTAAGATTAGATATGCAAAAAAACATCAAGTGTTCTTGACTGGAGCTCTTAATTAACATTGAAACGAAGTTGTAGGGTGGCGGCTGATTACAACTGTATTAAGAGGCCACAAAAGGATAGCACGAGGGAGAGGAAGTGTTAATATCAGTATGTTTTGATCTGGTTACGATACACAAGGTGAGGTTTTTTCTATAAGTGTAGAAACGCACACTTAAAGAATATTTTTTATCTACATTTTCTAACATATTGCAGAAAAAGAAAAAGAGTGTGTACATTTAACATGTAAACTTATTGTATTCCAACATTCATGATAACATATATCAGTGTCATTACATCAGGTGGGGATTAATTCCTTTTGAATAGAGGTGTAAATACATTTTTTTTTTTCATCAGTGATGATAGGCAAGCCGGTAACTATGTAATCGGTCTCAGTTCAGATAGATTACTCATTAACATTATATTCCCAACAAATTGTTACAGTAAGTGTTCGCTCTAATGGTCAGCAAAGACATAAAACAATAAATGCCGACACTTGAACCTCCCCGCCTTTTACTTCACGTTATTCCTTCAACACCGCTGAATACAACGCTGCTTCATGTCGACTGACAAGCAAAACTGGATAACCTGTTGGCGTCCTTATATATATATATATATATATATATATATATATATATATATATATATATATATATATATATATATATATATATATATATATATATATATATATATACACACCGATAATTGAAATTAATAAGTAAGATCGGCAGACTTAATTCATATCTAGTTGGGAAATGAATGAGACTAATGAGAATATTCTCTCTCTCTCTCTCTCTCTCTCTCTCTCTCTCTCTCTCTCTCTCTCTCTCTCTCTCTCTCTCTCTCTCTCTCTCTCTCTCTCTCTGTCAATCTATCAATCTTTCTGTTTATTTAACTATGTATCTATCTGTATCTATCTATTTATTTATCCGTTTATCTCTCTATCTCTCTCTCTCTCTCTATCTATCTATCTATTTATCTATCTATCTACTTATTTATCTATCTATCTATCTATTTATTTATCTATCTATCCATCTATCTGTCTATCTATGTATCTATCTATCTGTCTGTCTGTCTGTCTGTCTATCTACCTATGTATCTATCTATCCCCTGTGTGTCTGTCTGCCTGCTTGCCTACCTCTTTCCTGGCCTCCACCAGCAAAGCTCTTGGTGTTGAGTGAACATGGCCGCGCAGTGCCATGTTTCACAAATCACTTCCCTCTTCTCCAGCTTCAGTTTCTTCCGAGCAGAGGGCCAATTTCTCCCATAAGGAATTCATTGTCAGTGTTAGCATATTCTGTACGATATATAGGGTCGAGATCTTGTTGCAGTATTCATAGTCACAGATGTGGTCTAACAATCAAATATTGATGGTAAGGCATGCATTATGGAAAGTCTACCCGTGTGTATTTATTCTGTGGTACCTGCGTCTTCATTTAAGTTAATTAATATGGGTGGAGAAGGGAGCCATTTTAATTATTAACTCCCTTACACGACTGTTTTTTGTTATTCCTCTTCTGAACTCATTGTTTTCGTCTCTTGTATAGTGGTGGTAGTACTGAAGTTTTGGTTTGTACGGTAAGAAATGTCTACCAAAAATGTTGTGTTTAAAGTGGAATTCGTAACCTTTATTTAACTAAAACTATATGTCTTTCATGTGCCTTAAACGAGTTGTCTTTGCCCGAGTTGTGGAGCAAACTAACATGGCAGTACGTTTATGATGTGTCTAATGCATCACGAAATTGGAGGATACTTGTGCTCAAACGGTTTCCCCAAAATCAGTTACTCAACGTATTCATGAAGATATATCATACTTGTGGAATTAAGATCGATACAATAGGATAAGTTGTCCATTTGATCAGATTCTTCCTTTGTTATACTATTATATATTCTCGCCCGTGTCCTCGTCCTGCTCTTATTTTTCTCGTTTCCTCTCTTCTCGTCATATTGTTGTTAGGTTTCCACCTCATTCTTCTATACCATCTTTTGTCGCGGTCTCGCCTATTCATGATACGACTTAATACCCCGAGAGACGAGCTCCAGTCCTGAGGGAAAATGGAGAGGCGAGACGTTTTATTAGCTCTTTATTCTCGCCCACAAACAGAACAGCTACACGTGGCCTCCCCCACTCTCCCCCACACACACAAACACACAAACACACACACACATGAACGCACACACACACACACACACACACACACACACACACACACACACACACACACACACACACACACACATAAGTGTAGTGGTTAGCACGCTCGACTCGCAATCGAGAGGCCCGAGTTCGAGTCCCGGTAAGCGGCGAGGCAAATGGGCAAGCCTCTTAATGTGTGGCCCCTGTTCACCTAGCAGTAAAATAGGTACGGGATGTAACTCGAGGGGTTGTGGCCTCGCTTTCCCGGTGTGTGGAGTGTGTTGTGGTCTCAGTCCTACCCGAAGATCGGTCTATGAACACTGAGCTCGCTACGTAATGGGGAAGACTGGCTGGGTGACCAGCAGAAGACCGAGGTGAATTACACACACGAGCGTAAAGCCCAGGCCCTGTAAAACTACAACTAGGTAAATACACACACACACACACACACACACACACACACACACACACACACACACACACACACACACACACCACACACACACACACACACACACACACACACACACACACACACACACGATCTTTCTCTCTTATACAACAAAACAATGAAAAAAAAAATAAATAAGAAGAACTGCAAGAAGTCAGCACACCTACATACACTCCGTCTCCATTTTCTGCATAAAACTAACTTGCTTATATCCACATATCATCCAAGTCCATACATTTATCTGGCCATTTGAAGCTCCCTTATGAATTTCCCTGATCAGTTATTCTATTCCATTCATTCATCTCCCTATTAAAGAACCAGCAGTTGCTTCCTGTCTCATTATGAAATCAAAGTACACTTTTTTTCTACACCCGGAAAGGAAGCAGCAGGGTCGTTAGAACATATCATGCAGTAATGCCATAAGTATACGGTCAAAGAACATGCAATATGTGCTACTGCTAGTCACACACACACACACACACACACACACACACACACACACACACTGTACATACACCAACACCCCTACCACCACGTCCGCATTAATGCACTTCACCACCGTAATTTATAGTGCCACTAGCAAGCACGGGTCAGGTTTAATTGTAATACGTGTTTAGAAGGGCACGCAGAGGGGCCGTGGAGGGTGAAGCGGGTCTTGGGCGGGAGGCGCGAGTGGCGAGTATGGCTTGAGTGCGGCGGGCGTGCGATGTAGGTCCCTCCGACGCGGGCACGGTCACTATCCTTCCTGCCATATGCCCGGAATGGCTCCACTCTCCCTCGTATGTACTGCTTGTGTGTGTGTGTGTGTGTGTGTGTGTGTGTGTGTGTGTGTGTGTGTGTGTGTGTGTGTGTGTGTGTGATCTTCCCAGTTACAAATTAATCTACATACATGTGAGCGTGTGTGTTGTATTGTACATAGCACACACACACACACACACACACACACACACACATCATCCCTCCTTTACCCTTTCCCGCTCTTACTTCCCTTCTCCTTTCCCCTTTCCTCTTTCCTCTTCCCAATTCCCCTTCTCTTTCCTTCTCTCCATCTCCCTCTCTCCTCATCTCCCTATTTTACACACCTACACGAATTCTAAGGAGGCACAACGAAGGCGAGGCAAGAATACCGCTCGGTCCTCTAGTAGTCTATGTGTTTCCCCACAAGTATGCTCTCTATGATTCTGGTTCCTTTGAGCGACTGTAGACTTAATTGGAGATATAGATGAAGTGTTCTTGGTGGCAGTCGTAATAAATTCCAATCGAGATTCGTGTGGGAGTGATAAGGTTTGATAAGGTGTACGTATAAGCTCAAACAGATAAGAAGCTTACCTGGAATGTTTGAGGTGACAGGGAAGAAGGAAGACTTGCCTGTGATGAAAGGGAAGGGTAAAAAAAATAAAGGAGGTCGTGAAGGCTTACCTTGTTTCTTCTCTATCACACGCACATACACGCACGCGCGCCCACACACACACACACACACACACACACACACACACACACACACACACACACACACACACACACACACACACACACACACACACACACACACACACACACTCTCTCTCTCTCTCTCTCTCTCTCTCTCTCTCTCTCTCTCTCTCTCTCTCTCTCTCTCTCTCTCTCTCTCTCTCTCTCTCTCTCTCTCTCTCTCTCTCTCTCTCTCTCTCTCTCTCTCTCTCTCTCTCTCTCTCTCTCTCTCTCTCTCTCTCTCTCTCTCTCTCTCTCTCTCTCTCTCTCTCTCTCTCTCTCTCTCTCTCTCTCTCTCTCTCTCTCTCTCTCTCTCTCACACACACACACACACACACACACACACACACACACACACACACACACACACACACACACACACACACTCACATTGCCGTAAAACGATATTCAAAAGTCTACAGAGTCTCACCAAATTGCTGTTATATATTTTCTTTTTACTTCCTAATTCTTAATCATATTATAATTTCTTGTTAAATCATCCCGGTGATCCTAAGTCTTTAGCCTCATCGTCTGCACCAAGACTGTTTCCCTTGCAATCTCCTACTGCTGTTTTCACGGTCATTACCTCTTCTGAAGTTTCATACAGTATCTGTGCCCTTTCAGGAGTGTCCGCTATATACGAGATTATGGTAATTGTCTTCTTTGTTCTGTCTTACTGATGTACATGTTAATCAATAGCTTGTGCATTTTTTTTATTATCATCCTTTTCAGTGAAATTACTTAGCTTGGTTGTTCTACAATGACACAGCTGGAGTTCCTATGATCATTTAAACGTTGAAAATTGTTTCTCAAGATCGACTAATGGCTTAGAACAGTTGTTTTCAATCTGGCGTTCGCGAACCTTTGTCTATTGAGTTAGTGTCAGTCACCAAATTAACATTCTGTTCCATGTCAAATTACTTGGGGTTCGGGTAGATGGTCCTATAATTTAGAGGGTTCTTAATGAGAAAAAGATTGAGAAACTCTGATCTATAGTCTAAAGGCATAAACACAGCCTACACCTATGAAAGATCCAAACACCCCAATTGGCAGCGTCCTTACCCAGAAAATGAAGAACACCTCATTGGAAAATTACTTTTTGAAAAAAAGAGTAGTATAGAAGAAAGTAAAGAAATAATATATCATTTTTGGAAAATAAGAGAACATAAAGTAAAAAGTTTAAATAGTGATTAATTGCAGCAACAGACCCAGACAAAACCCAAACCAAAACACATCAGGAAGTGCCGATATCCAGGCTACACTTCCGCCTATCAACAGTACTGAACAGAACTGAATACCATGTTCAGGCTATGGCAAGACAGAGCTTAGGGACACGGCGATGAAAACACTATAGCACCCTCGGACTATTTCTGTTTCGGCCGCTAATTTTCTTTTTTTATTTTTCTCATAAAGAAAACCGAACAAATATTGCTCTACTCATTCCTTGTGAAGAATTAACCTGTGCAGAAGCGAGGTGAAATGTGTGTTAAGGTTCCGTGCTGTATTTAAGTCTCTAGAAATTAAAGATCTTGGTACACCAGACAATTATGTTTTGCTCTATATTATGATGTTAGTCGTATAAACTCAAGTAACTATAAAGAAATACCATGGTAGAATAAGAACAGAAAAATACTGGAAGGAGTAAAAGCATGGTAAATCAATAGATACATCGTAATACAGTGTTTAGAGACGACTACTCTGTACCGCGAGACGATGCTGACCCACTCCTGAATTAAACCAACCTGCGAACACTGAAAATGTGACAGTTTGGGTCCTCTCCTATTGACATTAATCAAAGTATTACGATTTATTCACAATAGTAATATATTATACTCAGACGGAACACGGGCCTGATGTGTTTGAGATGTGGCATTTTGTTATAGTACATTTCGCACTATATAGCGACTGTTTAGGACCGAAAACTATAGCTTCAGGTAGATATACAATAATGTTATCTATCGATTTTCAGTCTTAAAGTAGGGAAAATTACAAATATTGATGCATTTCTTTATAGTCCTCCTTGCTTCTCGAAAAGGTGCACGAACTTAGAAAAGGTTGAAGAACACTAAACTATACCCTGAGAAAAAAAAAAATACAGTAAAAGAGATAAGATAAAAATGACCAACATCTCTATTATTACGGAGGCTAAGAATAATACCAAGACTAATTAAGTAATTCAGAGATAACGAAACGAACGACGATCACGAGAGCTTCCACGATAACAGTGTGTATAATAAGATGGGATTCCAGATTCCTCGATAGCGCTCCGAATTTCCAAGACAACAATGCCAATCCAGTTTCCTCGATAGCGATGCGAGTTTCCAAAATAGGGACGCCATTCCACGATAAAGTTGCCATTCCAGTTTCTACGATAATAATGCGAGTATCCACGATCAAGATGCAATTCCAGTTTCCACGGTAACGATACGGGTTTCCACGATGTCGATGCTGTTCCCGTTCTCACGATACGATTTCGTGACACAATGTTGAAGTCCACTTGCCTACACAGGTACTGGGGCGAACTCTTTCACCCGTAAGAGTCCACCCCAGACCCTTGGGTGCGAGTAGAGTGACGCTGCCACCTTCCTGCGCTGCAATTGAAGTTCACTTGCCTACACAGGTACTGAGACGAACCCTTTCACCCCGTAAAGGTTCATCTCAGACCCTTGAGTGCGAGGAGAGTGACGCTGCCACCTTACTGCGCCTCACACGGGTAGCCATGAGAAATGACCCGCCACACACCACTCCCCAAACACTGTCAGTAAGTCCTTTTCACCCCGTAAAGGACCACTGGTATTGTCAGTGTCTGGTGCATGGCGCACAGCGTGCCCTCGTTCATGGTGAGTTGTTCAGCGCGGTGTCATTATAAGCAGAGGTCCTGTACACACCACTCACCACCAGACTCTATGCAAGAAACCCTTATCACCCCTTAAAGGCCCCTCACGGCATCATCTGGTGGACGGTAGACACGGCAGACTGCTTAAGGCGACCCCTTGCCTAGTGTGAGGCGCTGCAAGTTGACGACAACCGGTGAGCTTGAAGCCGCAAAGGAAAATGAGTCCACGTTAACAATGGGATTCCACGACAGGTTGCGATTCCAGTGTCCACGGTAAAGATGTGTTTGTCGAGGATAACGATCCGTTTATCGAAACTGACGATGCGGCGATGGCGATGGCGAAACGATTCAAAGTATTATTACCTACACAGGTACTGGGACGAAACTTTCACCCCAGTCCCGTGATTATGAGAGCAGTGACGATGCAACCTTGCAATGCCTCACACGGGTCGCCATGAGCAATGACCCGCCACACACCACTCCCCAAACATTATCATGAAGTGAGTCCTTTTCACCTAACCTAACCTAACCTAACGTAAAGGACCACTGGTACTGTTAGTGCCTGGCTCATGGCGCACAGCGTGCCCTCGTTCATGGCGAGTTGTTTAGCTCGGTGTCATTATAAGCAGGGGACCCGTACACACCACTCACCATCAGACTGTATGCAAGGAGCCCTTATCACCCCTTTAGGGCCCCTCACGGCACCATCTGGTGAGTGGTAGACATTGATCTCTTGCTTATGGCGACCCTTGCCTAGTGTGAGGCGCTGCAAGTGGACGACTAGTAGTGAAGCTTGAGGCCACCAAGGAAAAGAAGGACCTGCAGCCAGTTCACTGCCTTGGGCCCCAGGCCGGACCCGACAGCCACCTCCTTCCCCCGTGCGGCGCCCAAGGCCGTCACGGCCCTCAACAACTTTAGGCCGAAAGTTCTCAATCGTCGTTTAAATTTTGATTCGAATATAAAATCGTCGATGGTAAATGAAAAATAGCTTTGGTCTGAAAGTGTGCAAGAGTTAGCTGATTAATGAAACAAGGTGAGGCAGCTTTGCTCCGGAGTATTTAGTGTACTTTGCATGTTGCTGCCGTGAATGTGTACGTGTTTGTAGATAACTGGATAGAAACAGTAGACCAATGGTAGTTGTGTAACTATTGGGGAACTTTTGAAAATTAGTTAAGCTTCTGGATAGAGTGGATGAGTGCACACAGGTTTGCTTGTCTTATACATAAACTGCCACCTGTAGACATAATTTTTCTATTTATGCTCTTAGAAAAAAAAAAAAAGTTTCCTTTATTTCCCTGATCACAATGACGTGTAAATATCAATGTTTCAAATATAAGGAAACACTAGGAGAGGGACCCAAACTCCTGTTGAAGTTGCCAGATTCAACATATATCGTAACATTTCACAGAAAATATGGTCAACTGCATATCGTACATTTCTTCTGTCACATAAGGAGATATTAAGATGGGTAAAATATTTTTAAACATGTATCTACGACAAAAACGCTATAATAGTAGAGTTAGGTTATAACTATGCATTGTTTTTTTGTTTTTTTTTATACCATCTAGCTCTATTCCTGGGACGAAAATGACTTCTTCCTCAATTGATAGCTCGAAGTCAGTATGATATTTTCTTTCCTTTCTTGGTTAGTAAGTAGACTACAAGACACCATGAACATATGAAGCCCCGTAAATGAGTTTATTTTCATAACAGAAAAATCCAAGTCTGATAATGAGATTGTCTGTTGCCAACCAAACCGTTCTGCATAGACGTCTTCAGCGTCATAGAGACCTAATGATGTTAGCTCATGGACAGTGGCCATCCTGACAGCGTGAAACCCCAGAGGATCCATAGGAAGATTTCCAGGGGTACTTAGATGGCTGATCTAATAAAATTCTTTGCAGCACCATTGCATATTGAGTTCCATGTTCCATGTGATGATGCTGGGGGTTCCGGTAGATGGTCTTATAACTCAGGGGGTTCTTAACGATAAAAAGGTTGACAACCCCTGGCTTAAAATGAAATGACTATTCTTCAACCTGAAAGTGGACTCCTCCTCTATCTTTAGATTTGCCAGTGAAGTTAGTATATACGTAGTACATGAAATCAGGTAAAAAGGAAAAAAACACAGTTTCCATCAGTAACCTTGTTATAATTTCGTTAGTTTAAGTGTACTTGTAAGTGATAAATGAGGAGACTCATATAACCGAAAGCAATAGTTAGAAAACTTTTATTAAATCCAACACAAGCAACAGATGATCAAACACTATTTTCAAGCAAGTATGGTCGGGTTTTTTGTATGTTTACTTTTGCTTAACTTCCGCATAACATGCAAAGCTTTCTTTATTAGTTTCAATTGATGACTTTAATGTATAAAAGATTGATGAGGTATGCCATTTTCCTTGCTAACATGACATATGGAAAATATAAGAACTAGATTAATAAATTGAATAAAAATGTAAAAAAAATTCATTAATCTCTTGTATTCGTTATGCACCGGATTTTCTTTTATTGGAAAACATAATTTTATCTTAATATGATTATGACTGGTGTAGCGTGCATGGAGTAATGCGCAGCGTGGTGAACCCAGCATGCCAAACCTGGCGTTGAGCGGCCCTCCCGGTCTTTTGTTGACCCACACCATCCAAAACTCACAAGAACAACAAGACTTTTTTGTTTTTCTCCGTGGTGTCTATATGTCTTACCATAAGTGCAAAATCTAATTTTTATTTATGTATTATATGCGTAATAATTTGCCCCGCTGGACCGTAAACCACTGTAACCACTATCCATTTCAGGTCGTATGAGGCATAGTTTTCAAAACAAGCTTCCAAAGCTGGTGTAAGCAGAGTAGACAGCTGCACGGGGAATGTTTTATGTGACGTAACTGTGACGTGTTTCATTCCACCACCTCTCCCTCCGTTCCCATCTCCCTCCCTCCTTGCCTCCTTGCTGCACCGCATCGTCTGTACTTGTCACAGCTGCAAATGTCTACACGTCTACTACCAGCTTCGCCTTCACAGCCAAGAGTAAACTTCTTAATGACACACATGTCAAGGCTTTGTAGCGATAATAATTACATAACGGTGCCAAACAGACTGTGCCAAAAAGTCATATTCCAACTGGTTGTTTAGAAGATGTTAGGGAAAGTGATGTGCAATAGGCCTTGAAATAGAAGGGGGTCTTATTTGTATACCTGCTGTTTCATGTCGATGATTTATTACAAGGAAAGGAATTACTGACATCGCGTCTGTTATCGATTTTTGCTTTTGTTCTGTGATGAGATAACTGGTCAGCAGAAAACAAAAAAACATACTCATCCATGTTGAGAATTATATATGTATGTGGATGCATTATAAAAATATATGTATGAATAAACAAATGCATATACGATTTAGAGGAGGTGGAAAGATCAAATTTGTATTCATATCATGAATTTATTGAAAGAAAGAAAGATATATGTGATACAAGGAAGACAGAATACAATACATGCGATACTCATGGCTACTGATACATTAGGTTGTGCTAAAATTTGGTTACACACATTATGATACATAGAACATATACAACACATATGATACTCATGGGAAGTAATACATTAAGTTGTGTTGATATATGATTATACATATGATACACAAAGATATAAAACACATACAACACTCATGTTAAGAAACACATTAAGTTGTATCAACATTTCGCTTCACAACTAACGCTTCATTCTTCCGTCATTATAAGCTTTTCTTTACATTTTCTCATTTAATTTCACTTCCCAACACTTACTGGTTCGTGTTCTTGCCCAAGTGTGCTTGGCTTCAAGTGTCTACTTGTTTTCTCTCCCCCGGTCCGTACCCTCCCTTACTGTTTGTAGAGACACGGTACACACACATTTCTACTCCTTGTTCACAGCGCTTGGCGGGTTGTTTCCTCGTGTGAAACCTCGTGGAAACTTGGTGCGGCTTGCCTGTCTGAAACCGTTGAAAGATCCGTAGCGCTTGTAGCCTACCCAGTTCCCCATCCCCACCTCCCCTCTTCCCATCCCTCCAGAATTGAATAATAGGGTTGATTCTCACTCGTGTCACATTTATTTCGCATCTGCTCCGAGTACTCTGAAATCTTTCGGTGCGATAAGATTTTTTAGTATACCTTATTATTCTCCCTTTTCTTTTTTCTCTATTTTCCTTTCTCTGTCCTCATTAAATTTTACGGTACAGGATACTATTGACATTTCACGATATTAACTCACCTTCGCATTACCTACTCTGAAATAAATACTCGTCTCTGTTCTCTCTCTCTCTCTCTCTCTCTCTCTCTCTCTCTCTCTCTCTCTCTCTCTCTCTCTCTCTCTCTCTCTCTCTCTCTCTCTCTCTCTCTCTCTCTCTCTCTCTCTCTCTCTCTCGTCGCTGCTCCGTCGTGTTGTCTGTGTCGGAAATTCTCTCCATTTCCGGTGTTGTGTCTGGTCACCTCAACCTTTCTTCGTTATTTGGTGACGAGGTGACCTGCTGCTCCTCTTCCTCTTTCTCCTCCTGCTCGTCATCTTCCTTCTGCTCTTTTTCATCGTTGTAGTTGTCATTGTCCTCTTCTTCCTCCTTCTCCTCCTCCTTCTCTTCATCTTCTATCTCTTCATCTTTCTTAGGTCTCTCCATTGCAAAATCATGCTTAGCTGCTTCTTTCCTCATAGCTCTTTTCTCCCAGCCGCTGCCTCCTCGTGCTTGCAAATAATGTGAGTTTTATTTTGTGTTGATGGAATGTTGTGTGTTGGTATTCATTTAGGAGGTCAAAGTGTGCATTCAGTTAGATTCGTGTTTATGTGTGGGTGTGTATGAGAGAGTAAAAAAATAAATGAATAAGAGTAAAGGTGTTAGTTCATTTGCTTCTATATTCAAGTTAACATGTGCTTCCTTTTCTTTACCGGTCCTGTTTCGCATTGATGTTGGTGAGCTTAGCGGTGAGGTCATGTCTTAAAATCAATTGATGTGTCCTACTCGAAAAGGGAAAGTTAGAAATGTTGAGTAGGTCGAAAGTTTGGTACAGCGGTTAGTGGTGGTGGTGTGGGTGGTTGTAGTGGTAGGTTTGGTATAGCGGTGAGAGCATTCTACTGGTGATAAGGAAGTGAGAGAGTGGTGTGTGCATGAGTAGTAATAGTAGCAGTGCAGGTGGTAGTGACTGTTAGGGAGGAAACTAGGTGGCAATGACAGGGTGACTGCGAGAATGGAAAGGTGACATGATAGTGCTGGTATGTCGAGGTCAGCGGTGGTGGTGGTGGTGGTGGCAATACTTCAAGAACTGTGTTTTTGGACAGTTTCATATCATGCAATCACTCCAAAGAATTTTAATGAAAAGATTCACGAAAGATTTTCAATTAGGTAGGAAAGGCTGTTTTTCCTGACTCTTCTATGTATTTTCCTCCTGTGTTTTCTATTCATTCCCTGTAGGAGTGGCCACGGGTGATCTCACACCGAGAATATATGATAGAATTTTTTTTTGCTCATACGAATGTAGAGAAATACTTACGTTTACAAATCTTGTGCCTAAAAAATGCGGTTATGGAAAAAATGAGCCTTAGTTAAAGCAAATAAAAAAAAAAAGTTGGGTCCCTCGACTCTGTGATTTATTTAGTTCCTGGCGGCAGAAATTTATCCTGAATTTCTTTTTGATACTTAGTTTTTGCATATAAGAAAGGATTGGAAATTATAATTTACGTTGCTTAATTTCTGGTAAGCGCAATAGTCGATCTTTAAAAAAAAAAAATATATATATTTATCACTGTTTTATTCTTGGTCTCAGTCGGCAATCGATCGCACCTTTATGCATCTCTGCTTCAGTTTCTCTCAATAGTATGCATAATTTTACGAGACTGAGTGAAAAGCGTTTTGCCAGTCGCACAGTCAATCATTGTATTGATATCCGTTTGAATCTTAACACACACACAAAAAAAAAAAAAAAAAAAAATAATGAAGTTCTTTAGTCTCGAAATTGAAGAAAAATACAGCATGGTAACGCAACACACGGAAAACGAGAATAGAGGAGAGGACGAAGAAAACGGAGAAAAGAATGAAGAAGAATTGGAAAACGAGTCAAAAGAAATGTGAAACGCTAGTGAGGCTTACAAAGGCGGTTGAGGAGTAAGAAGGAGGCGGCCGAGAGGAGTAAGACAGTAGCGAGTGAGTATTAACAAGATGGTGGATGAGAAGTAAGAAACTAAGGGAGTGTAGAGGAGTAATGAAATACTGGGTAAGGCGGTGTGGGTGAGTAAGGAAGTGTGGTGGATGAGGAATAAGTAGCTAGTGAGTAGAGAGTAAGCAGGTGGCGTGTGAGGAGTCTAGGGAGGCGGGTCGCGTCGTCGATGCGGTGTACACACATTCAGATAAAAGACAACATTGATCCCTCGGCTTGTCCTGCACACGCTTGGCTGCTCAAGGGAAATGCGACCAAAGAACTCACTCACTGCCTTCATTCAGCTCTGCCTCTGAATGGTGCTGCCGCGCGTTTTTTGTACACTGACTCTTTTTCATGCGTGGCGTTCATCTTTCAGCAACGGCCCCAGTAACATGGTAATTTTTACTGGGACCTAGACGTGTGTCCAAATATAACGCGTCATTGTTAGCGGAAGAATAGCAATCTGAGTTTTAATAGAGGTATTTTTTGCCGTCTCGTATCCTGTGTTTGTTTATTCATTTTACAGTCTTTTTTTTTTCAGAGATGTGTACAATGAAAAGTTACAGTTACATTACTTCCAATTTCTATATGGTTACTTGTACTTTGTTTTATTTCCACTCTTAGCCAAGTGAATAGTCATTATTTTTCCTGACTGTATTTGAAATTTTGCAGATATTTTTCTCTATATTGTGCATCAATACTCAAAACAAAAACAAAAACATGAGTCAGACCAAGGCGAACAGAGAAAAGGAATGATAAAAGAAAATAATAAATTAGAATCCGCCCTGTGCAGATGTAATGGGATTCAACATGGCAAGGTCATTATTTTCCAGCAGTTGTGCGCCCATTGTTTGATCGCAGCTAAATCCGAGGGCGAAGGATCAGAATACAGGGGTGAATCTTTAGAGAAAGGTGTAGAATACGGATAGAATTAGAAAGACTTTTATTAAAGGCTTGGTAGAAAAAATATATAGTAATGGGGAAAGGGAGATAAATACAGTGGCAAGTGAATGAATAAATGAATGATAGGCATGGATACTTCTACGGGTAACACAAAACTATAAAAAAGTAGTGGTAAATATAGACGAAGCCTGAATTCCCCCAAAAATATTATTTGCCACAAAATGGAACAAAAATCCTAACGCGATAAAGGTTAAAAGAGTGTATAGTTGTGTATACACGAAGGACGTAGTATTATTTTCGAAAGCGTTATAAACAGTGAAAGAAAATATCACCCTGACCATTTTTTGAATTTTTTTTTCTTCGTTTCGTAACTGCATCGTCACAACAACTAGATAACACCTCACATCAGCCTGTCTGTCAACACCTGTAGTAAAGCAAATATGAACCTTGTGGTCTTGGAAAATAGATGTTATTTGTGTCCTGATGCAGCTCAGTGATATGTGATGGTAAATATCTGAACATTGTATCTGTGAGAAGACGTAAATTCACAAGACATTTGCTTCAATATTTAAGGAGCTGTCGAAAGCCACTCTGAAATATTACAGATAATTGTGCTAAACGCAGAGCCAGATCACAGCGACAAGGGCGATACGACCTTTTACAATCACTACATCGATATTTCTAGCCACTGGACACTAATAAAACAGGTTGATGTGAGCTTTCTTGTGCAGTGATCACGTAAATCATAAGTAAACATGTTAATAGTGTGTTTTCTATCTCGCCCTTCAATAAACGTTAACAAGCATTTCCAGAGTGACAAGTAGGTGGCCGTGGCAGTATCGAACAGTATTCATCAAGACCTGCTTAGCTCAGTGTCGTACATATATGACCAGTTATAATAAGTGATGGGGTTCCTCAGTACCACTCGTATTGTCCGTGTAAATTTAGTCTTTATCTTTTTTATCTTTCTTCCGGCAAAATTTATGGGCAAAAACCAAACTTTCCTTTTTTATGGTTAAGATCAGGATTTTTATTACGTATTTATATAAAGAAACTTAAATCGATCAACTCTTTTTATTACGTTACTCTGAAATCATGACGGTGTGACGGTATCTGGACATTAACCAGGAATCGTTCTGCTTACGTAACTCGGCAAAATTCATAGTTATCTCCACCTAAGTGTTACTGTCCAACTCTGTACCGCATCTGTTATTCTAGAGAGTATTTGTATTCGTGTTGATTTGTCCTGTGACTGTATTAGGACATCAAGATTTCAGGGGAGGTTCTGTTTATCTTAACTTGGTAAAATTCATAGTGGTCTCCAGTTAAGTGTCACTGTCCAACTACTTAGCTCCTCTGTTATTTTAGAGATTATTTGTATTCATGCGGATTTGTCTGGACTGGAAACAATTCACTTTCCAATATTTGAGCTCGCTGATAGAATTCACAGCCTAATTTAGTGACACCAGTGTCTACTCTGCATGGGAAACCAAGAATGGTATTACTTATGAAGCTGATGAAGCATTTTTCCACAACTGACGGTCACACACAGTTACAAGTAGCCTGTCCCTCACACAAGTTTAACATAAGGAACATAATCACTTACGGTTCAAGACTGCAAGAGCATAATATCTTTAACTGTTCTGTTGCGTTATCAATATTTATTTATTTCAGGTGTTGAGGAATATATATCACTGTTCTCATCATTGTATGTGAATATTATATCGAAATCACTGCTAAAATGATTTTAAAACTTCATATTGTCCCTTTTTTCCCTCGTGTAATATTCAATTCATATTGTTTGAGCCATTTCTATTGATGTGGGTGTTGTTAATTCATAGATGTTATAACTGTCTGCAACATTGTCACGGTTACCAGTGTTCGCATTACCAGCGTTGCTCCTGCTGTAACCACAATCAACACTCACGCTCATCACCATTACTGTTATTGCCATTAATTACAGAACGAAATGAAATGTCGAACCGAAGTAATTGCTCAGTATGTTGGCAACGCTTTTCATGAGTTGGTAAGTTACCTTCATAATAATTTAGTGGCGTGAGGTCATTTCTTGATTGCCTATTATCATATGAAATTATTAATCCCTGTCAACACAACTAATAATAATCATTACATTAGGATTATTTCTAACATACAATTACCAGCCGATTTATACGTGTCTTTAACTTTATCTTACCGATTCCGTTTAGTTGATGTTGGTGACCAGGGAACATCACCCCCCCTCTCACCCGATCATCTGCCTTTCTTAATGAATCACGTGCCCTTCATGTCTTCAATATCTCGTGTCAAGCTGTCCACGTATTTCACTCGCCTCTCTCTTTCTTCTGCTTTAACTATATGTGAGCTTCTTCTTTCCCACGTAAGTTTCTGAAATCTTTTTTGTCATCATTGAGTCGTTAGTGGAAACGTGTAACTTTTTTGTGTCTCATTATCTTTGAGCTGATTAAATATCCACATCTCTCCATTGGTCATATTACTGCTTTTCCAATCCCTACTCTCTCTCTCTCTCTCTCTCTCTCTCTCTCTCTCTCTCTCTCTCTCTCTCTCTCTCTCTCTCTCTCTCTCTCTCTCTCTCTCTCTCTCTCTCTCTCTCTCTCTCTCTCTCTCTCTCTCTCTCTCTCTCTCTTACGTAACGGACAAAAGTTGGACTGCTTCGTGCGATAAAAACATTCGTGACAAACACCACAACCATATCGAGTTTTTGTTTTTTTTCTCGAGAATTAGGCAAAGAACGAAGGTTTTGTGTTACGGTGTTGGTGGTTCAGGAAAACATGATATATGGACACATCGCTGCGGGGAGTTAGTGAGTGAATAAATGAATTAGAGAGAGAGAGAGAGAGAGAGAGAGAGAGAGAGAGAGAGAGAGAGAGAGAGAGAGAGAGAGAGAGAGAAGGGGGGAGGGAAGAGAGAAGGGATGGAGGGAGGGAGACTATTCTTAGCTTTTAGAGGCAAACAAAACGAAATTTAAGATACGATAGTAGTCAATGTGTGTGTGTGTGTGTGTGTGTGTGTGTGTGTGTGCGTGCACTAGGTAAGGCTCCCTCAGTGAAAGTTACGTCGCCCTGAGAGACTGAAGGCCAAGAATAACTAAGGGGATCAATGCATTCTTGAAGATTACATATTCAAAGGCGACACGCAAGGCTGCCACCACCACCACCACCACCACCACCACCACCACCACCACTACCACTACCACCATCACCGTCACCTCCTCCTCTTCCCTGATGCACGCCGATGATGACGATGAGGAACGAGAACGAAACTGCCACCTAAGACTTTATGATTCTCTTCTCTCATATATTTTGTACTGTCTCATGTACGTACTTCAGTCTCATCTCATCTTATTTTCTGTTCCTCCCTCCCCTCGCGTTCTTAAGTGAAATCTGAAAAGTTCCATAAGTGAAAAATATTTATTGTATTTACCTATAGGAACCTCTGAAATTTCATCCGGTTCTTTCTTCCTAACGTTTTATTAGCGAAGACCACGTAAATATTCCTAATTGTGAGTCACCTTATTGTACTTGTCAGGAAGTGAATGACTGAAGTGACGCTGATAACAGTGAAGTAACACTAAATGAAGAGTTGCTTGTAAGGACAGTGAATAAGAGCTATGGCCTCACTAAAGGTGCCACGTGCTGCTGGGAAAAATTCTGTCTCTGCATGGAGTGCGTTTGAGAATCGTTAGTGCGGCGAGGCAAGATCGGGAAGTAAGGAACTAAACAAGCTAAAGAGACGTGCAAACAGTGGAGATACTTCAAGAACAGACGTTAATCACAGTGGTCACAGAGACGTGTTGCACATTAATGCCATCACATATCGTCTCGCCGTCCGTTGCTGCCGATGAGTGACATTCTGGCAATACATGTTATCGTGTCATTTGTATATGACGACACACACACACACACACACACACACACACACACACACACACACACACACACACACACACACACACACACACACACACACACACACACACACACACACACACAGTCGCAATGCAGGTTTCATATTATGGGTAACCTTTTTTTAATCATAACGTATACATTAATAGGGCATTGGTGACATTAAGCAGTTGTGTCAGAGTTGAGCAGAGATTGTAACAAAAGGAAAGTTATTACAATCTGCATAACACAGTAATCATCATTGACAGCGTGCCCCTGTGGCGCAATCGGTTAGCGCACGGTACTTATAGACAGTGTTCGCTGCTGAGCCATGCCGGGGTTGTGAGTTCGAGCCTCACCAGGGGCAGCTGTTTTTGTGAAAGGCGGATGTTGGCGAGTGTTATAAAGGAACTGCCACGCGTAATGATGGAAAATATACTTTGCTTCATTTGCAATACTGTTAAATTGAATTATTTAGGAATTACTACTGGTTTCCTGCAGCTTTCTTTAGGTTCTCGTGTTCCTGAATTTAATGTTGGAAAATATGCTTTGTTTCCTTTTTAATACCGTTAATCTAAATGTGAAGTCCGCACATACAAATGAGTGGCTGGGACTGAATACCTCATAGGAGTCCCAAGACACAATAGAACAATTTCTTGAGGTGTGAGATAAAAAGATGTAATGAACTATCTTTGTCTCGCCTCTTATCATTGAGTCCATAGAGATATATTGTTTTACTACAGTATGATGTATGATATTGAGCTTTTGCCAGGCATGATGGTGAAGTAATCCAGGATGCAGGGAGATATCACATTATATATAGCCAGCAGCGACAATGTTTATTATAACTACTATAGTTTTCATATAAAAAAGACAGTGTGGAGTTACATACAATCAACAAATGAATCAATATTTTTTTCCAGTGAATAATGATGAATATGACAGCAATAATAACAATGATGATACTGTAATAAATATTCCTATGAGAGAAAAAAAGGTTTATGGTACAGTGCATCTTAACAGTGATTTGGTATGCCGTGATGTGCTGTATAGTGAAGTATAGCATAATCTATAATATTTAGGTGTAGTGCAGTGTGAAGTATGGCGTGGAGGGGCATGGTATAGTGTAGTGTACTGTAGTGTAGTGTAGCATGGCGTAGAGTATTCTATAGTGGCACAGCGTGGTGTGGCATGGCATGGTGTATCCAAGAGTCGGGTGTGGGATGGCGTGGTATCCGCATGGTGCCTTTATTGCTCAAACTATGCGACGCTCTTTAGTCTTATATCTCGAAGGGGAGATTACACTTAGGTGAATGTGGCACTGGAGACCACCTCGTCTTGCTGTCCTGTGTCTGCCTCACTGCACACACTGCCACTCCCCTCACAGCGACGACCTGCTACGTTTCACCCCACCTGTCCAACTCAAATTTACCTGTCAGCGACTCTGTGTCAGTTGTTGGATTAATTAAGGCAGGTGGAGGCAGATCAGATGAAGATGATAATAGTGGAGGGGGAGATACGGAGAAGGGGAAAGGGAAACAAATTGCTGCCTCATGAAGGGTTAGGATGCAATGCTGAGGATCGCTGTAAAGGCAATGAAGGTGATCTGTTTCTCTTCTGTTGAAAGTATCAGGACAGTGAATGTGAGGGCGTGAAACTTTAGAACTTATTGCAAGGAAGAACAGCTTTTAAGTGATCTTAATTACTCTTTGTTTGTTTATAGGATGAAGGTGTGGTATTTCTGTAAACGGCTTGCTTAACCCTTTCATTGCTGGACAGTTTATCTCATAATCATCAACAACTTTTTAGAATTTCAATATTGTACTACAAGCTCAATAATTTTGTAGCATTTAACAAACAAAATGTATATCCTGGCTCCTCTCTCCTTTCTGTAGGTCTATTAAATACAATACTTTACTGTGATTTCTTTTTATTAAGGGGTGATCATGTAGCAGAAAAAATGGTTAAATATACAAGTTCATACAATAGCTGGTAAGGTGTGTGTGTGCATGTGTTTGTCGCTGAGTTAGCATTGTCATAACTTGAAAATAAAATTCTTTTGTCGAAGGACACGTCAGTCTTCACAAGAATATATCAGACATGATTATGCGTCGAAAACTGTGGGTTGTTTGAAAATGTATATGTATAGAGAGCACTTCCAGATTCCCTTTGTTAAAAATGGAACCTCAAAGAAATGAGTGAGAAGACGAGGCTCACCAATCTTTTCATCATGAATGCAGAGAAAAAGGTCCTTGTCTTTTACATGTCCTCTTTAGTCATGTTCTTTATGTATTTACCAGCCAAAGGTTTTATCTCGACCAGTCTTAGTGCATCATTAGTCATACTTCTTTAATAATTCCATCATTCTTCAGAACTCGTCCTTCTCTTGTCCTCCCACGCAGCCTTCGTGACGCCTTCCTCCCTTGCTGCTGCTCCTGCTACACAAACCTTCATCAAACGTCGTACATTTCATTGATCGTCAGAAATGTACCGTCCATTACCGCCCTGTGGCTCAGTCGGCGATGTCAGTGACGTGTTTGACTCAGAAGACTAATACCTCGCCTTGTGTCAGCGAGCATTATGCCTTTGTACTGCGCCAAAGAAGAATAAACACTGCACCCAGTCCTCCAAACACACACACACACACACACACACACACACACACACACACACACACACACACACACACACACACACACACACACACACACACACACACACACACACACACACACACACACACACACACACACACACACACACGCCCGGTAGCTCAGTGGTTAGAGCGCTGGCTTCACAAGCTAGAGGACCGGAGTTCGATTCCCCGGCCGGGTGGAGATATTTAGGTGTCTTTTTTCACGTGTAGCCCCTGTTCACCTAGCAGTGAGTAGGTACGGGATGTAAATCGAGTTGTGACCTTGTTGTCCCGGTGTGTGGTGTGTGCCTGGTCTCAGACCTATCCGAAGATCGGAAATAATGAGCTCTGAGCTCGTTCTGTAGGATAACGTCTGGCTGTTTCGTCAGAGACTGCAGCAGATCAAACAGTGAAACACACACACACACACACACACACACACACACACACACACACACACACACACACACACACACACACACACACACACACACACACACACACACACACACATGCCACACGCATGTAAATTAGTCACTTGAGACAAACGTGAATGGATGTTAATCACTGTGAATGTTTAACAGGGAACACTGATGCTGGCACGGTAATGTGGCGCGCGCGGAGGCAGGTAATGATTGTGCCGTGGCAACAAAAAGTGCCCGACAGGTGAATCCGGCCAGTTTCTCAGAGAGATGTACATGCAGGCGACAATTGCATGCTAGCCGCTGATTGCATTATGATCGTTCTCACATTTATTTTGTAAGTGCGCTCATAATTGCGTTATTTCCTGATCGCATTACCGCGTTTATGCTCCGACACACACACACACACACACACACACACACACACACACACACACACACACACACACACACACACACACACACACACACACACACACACACACACACACACAGGATCGCGTGCCGCCAGACCTTAACAATCAGCACGTCCTCTCATCCTGGAAGCCCCGCCGCTTCCCTTTTAGTCTTCCCATAAAGTCATCCTCCAGAGTGTTTATCGCGTCGCAGTGAATTGCCCCCATCGATGATAGACTTCCCCCGTCATCGCCCTCTGCTGCAGGACCAGTGCCACGTATGACCGAGAATCACAGACCGCAACAACACCTGTAATAAGAGGACGCACCACCAAAGCCATGCACAAAGGAAGGAACGTTTTGAGAAGCGGCGAGTCTGTCCGCAGAACCTTTGTGTTTTGGGGTGAAGATAGCGGAAGGGGAATGTGATAGTGTGTTCTGCGTGTAAGTAAACTAATTTCACTATAAACAGTAGGTAATGAATATAATGAATAGTGATGAGTAGTGAATAAAAGAAGTTACCATTCTCTAGTACTTCTACCACGTTGAGGTATATAAATATGTATGTATTTTAATGTATTTGTTTTACCATAATTAATTTTTTTTTTTTCAATATTCATGTCGATGAGTTTATTCTGTTTATTCACTTTATTTTACTTCCCTCTTCATCCCAAGAATTCCTCAATACAGTTCGCTTCCAAGAGAGAGTTGTTAGGACACGTGTGGATGTTACTCGGTCACTCTGTTAAAAAAATGATCACCTTCCATTGCGACTCGATTCGTCAATGAGACTTACTTGTGCTATTGCTGATCACTCGGCCGCGCTTCCTAGTATGTGATTGTTGGCGACGAGTATTTCACACGTTGCACGAGCGAGAAATGTTTGGATCTATCTATTTCTCTATTTATTTATCAATCTATCTGTCTGTTTATTTATCTATCTATCTATCTATCTATCTGTCTGTCTGTCTATCTATTTCTATCTATCTATATGTATCTGTCTACCTGTCTGTCGATCTGTCTACCTTTTGTCAATCTGTCTGCCTGTCTGTCTTTCTTTTTATCTATACATTCATCTATCTATCTACCTATCTATATATACATATCTACGTTTATTTATTTATTTCTTTTTCTTTCTTTTATCCTACTTTCTTTCTTTCTTTCTTTATCTCTTTCTTTATTTCTTTTTTCTTTTAAAATTTCACATATAAAACTTCTTCATGTTTCAGTTCATATGTATTCTTTCTTTTAACTCCTCTCTTTGGATCTTTAGTTCTTAGCACACCGACAACCGTTGTTACATTAAAACTAAATAACCCTCTGATCGAAGCTACACAAACTTGAAGGTGAATTGCAAATTAAAAGAAATACGAAATAAACCACATCGTTTGTGATACTCAAATCGAAGGTGAACCGATGTGAGAATGAGTTGCAAATACAAATACACTAAAGAAACTGCATGATTAATTACCTTTTATTTATAAATCTGCTGTAGAACTTGGTTACATTTTTAGTTCGTCTTACGTCTTAATCAATAGAACACATGTAACGCGAGAGGTGTGCTTAAATATTTCATTGTGTTGTTAAGAAAAAGCTGCATGGATATCCTTGCATTTGAGATTTATGATGTGCAAAGAATCAATACAGACACAATGTCGATGAGGTGAATAATTGATGGCGCTAGAGAGAAAGAGAGAGAGAGAGAGAGAGAGAGAGAGAGAGAGAGAGAGAGAGAGAGAGAGAGAGAGAGAGAGAGAGAGAGAGAGAGAGAGAGAGAGAGAGAGAGAGAGAGAGAGAGAGAGAGAGAGAGAGAGAGAGAGAGAGAGAGAGAGTTTATGAATCAGTCGCTATATAGACAGTCGTTGTTCAATCAAGTAATGTTTGGAGTGAGAGGTGTTTGGACACGAGTGCAAAAAAGCAAGTGTCTGTTTCTTCCATAGTTGCTTCCTTTACCTATTTCTCTGATGGACAATATCTTTTTCAGACTTTTGGGCATTTATATTGGCAGTACATTATTTTGGAGACAAAATTAATCTCATCTCTCTCTCTCTCTCTCTCTCTCTCTCTCTCTCTCTCTCTCTCTCTCTCTCTCTCAGCGGAAAAAAAAATTAAAACCTCCGAGGTTTCCTTCGGTTCTCGATACGTAGTCTGCACTTCCGGTGCCTTAAAAACGTCCGCAATTTTTCTGCGTGAAGTTTTTAGCACATTCTTATTTACTATAGTGTGATGGTCCGCCCGTATAGTGTATTGATGGGTGTCATTTATTATTAATTTGCGCGCTGTTCCCGTAATGAAAATGTCCGTACCTTTTGTAAAGATTACCTTCGACAATGTGTAGATATTTTTGTATTGTTTTGTAAGGCGAGGGGACCAGACGCGCAGTGGCGGCGAGAGTATAATAGCGCTGGCATCCACCTTGACTGGCTATCAAAGAAGGCTTCCCGCAGGATACAATGAACCCTTACCTGAGATATTGACATGTTATCGAGTTCCTTGTCAGTGTTGCCCATGCTACACCCCTCCTCTCTCCTCCCTCTTTCTCTCCCTACCCTCTCTCCACCTTATCCTCTCTCCAGCTGTGCAGCTTACCATTCCTCCCTCCTCGACCCTTGCACCTTCACTGTTTCGCCTTCACTGCTCCGTCACTCTTCCCTGCCCCACACGCTGCATCATACACTCTCCTCCTCTAGGCTCCTCCCCGCTATTCCCCTCCCTACCCTTCACGCCCTTCACGGCTGAGTCCACAAACTCCTCGCCTGCATACATTACTGGCAGCTCCAACTTTAGAAATAACGACGAGTAAGCTATACCGAAGGTTAAAACTTTGTAGTGAATGTACATATCTATTTTTCCATGGAATGTTCTCCTGATGGACTGATATTCTGTTTCAAGAGATACTGGTTAAATGTTGCGTTGAAAAGTTTTCTTTTTGTTGGTTCGAGTCACAAACATTTGTTCTGATTTTATGACTTTTTTCTCACTGGTTACTCTTTTGTTCCTTCTTATTTTTCGGTATCTAATAATATACAAGTATTCAGACTGACTCGTCATGTCCGCGTGAAAAGTTCTGAACTCAAACTAAAGAGGAGGAATTTAAGTGGTAGTCATGTTGTTGAAGGATTGTTAGTCTCAGTGCAGTTAGCTATGATGTATTTTCCTAACATTTTTACTGTAGTCTTCTCTCCAGTACGAATATTGTCTGTATCAAGCTGAAGAAACTATTTTTATCTTGGTACTTGCTTTGCTTTACACGCTTGGAATCCCAGGGGAGTGGTGTGTCTGCTTTAAAAACAAGAGTGAAAATGCATCATATTATAAGTAAGGAGAAACTCGCGATAAAGTACTGCATCGAGACTGCCTTGAGTAGCAGTGATGAAATAAATGATTACCACTGGTTTCCTTTATTTGTTTTGAACATTCACAACGATCCGAATTATTTCATTCCGCAGTATTGGATTTTAAAACATTTCATATTTTTTTTCCTCAAGAAGTTTGCTGTAATCCGGTGAAAAGAACGAGGAGGAAGTGAATCATTACTGTCTTGAAGTGGTATCGATAATTTTTTTTTTTTTTGACGAGCCATATCGAGTTCAACAATATACCATTTAGAATTACTAGTTTGATATCTGCTGATGGACTTTTTAGCGTTGCTGGTGCAGGTAATGACGGCTATCAATCAGTTTACTATCCAAGGTTCATTTGTTAAGGCATCACGTTATCTTTTATATGAGTCATGATGGAGTGAGGAATCATGAACATACTCGTGCCTCACACCAACACACGCTGCGTCTGATGTGGTTGAGCTAGAGTGACATGACAAGTGACCGTAGCAGGTGAAGTTGTTGATCTCGGTGGTTCTGCTGCGTGCTATCAAGAGGCGATTCTTCCTATATTATGTAACGCTGCCGATCCCTCCCTCCTTTCAAAATTTAGAAGTAGGTCAGCCATAGTCGTAATAATACTAACAACAACAACAACAACAACAACAACAACAACAACAACAGTGATGATAATGATGATGATAATAATAATAATAATAATAATAATAATAATAATAATAATAATAATAATAACTACATTAACATTAACACTTCTAATAATAAATGGGGCATTGGAATGAGGACCAAGATATGAGAGGAGGACAGAATGTACCTATAATAATGAATGAGTATGTATAATCAAACAAGGGGCTACAGTTCCGGTTGATCAGCATCAGAAATAACGCTTTATCTTACAAAACACACTCATGCTTATCTACAAAATTTTATGCAAAATAGTGAACACAGTGGGTGATACGCGATTAGTAGTCAGCCTGCGGTTCCCTTAGAGGTGTCAGCTTATTGTTGTTTCAAAGGAGAATTATGAGACAGCAATTGACCATGGCACGGGGAATGGACTTGTGCTTCCCGAATTATTCTCTTAGGACTTCGTGGTACCTTAAAGTCAATCTCGGCAGGCAAGTCTCAGTGAGTCATATTCAAAAAGAGAAATAGGAAGAAATTGTTTCTAAAATAGATTGGTAGATGAAAAAAAATGAATCTAGTAATCAGAATGTTGGTGCTGAGTCAGTAGAGATCTTCAAAAGATTACTTTACAAATTTATGGATGTGGATGGTAGGTAGCCTTTTGTAGATTCCCTAATGTTCGTATATTCTTATGTGTTGTAGGAAAGAAACAGATTACTGAGCGAATAATCATTTGTTCTATTTTGGGTAAATGCTCGTGTATTAGAGACTACATCAGCCTTCTGGACAGTGTAGTGTGGTGAAAGGGAAAGGTGATATGTTGATAAGAGATTGAGGTCGAGACACGAAGGCTTTGACAGGTGGCGGCAAAGAGACTGTTGATCTCAGGTCCCAGGTGAGGGGATAAGTGGCAAGTGCAGGGAGAAAGCAGGAGTGTTGTTGAGACCACAGGCAGCTTTGATTTTGTAGCACCACTGTGGCCTACTAGAGGTTGTGTGTCTTCCTCGGTATCAAATGGTATTGGCGGCTTCAATCTCCCTGATGACTCTGTTTCTGACTCTCTGGAACTAGGTGGGATCCGTGTAGAGCAAGAAAAGGCCCCACTCTCATCAGCAAGAGAAACAGGGGCCGAGTGGTCTGCGCATGGTAGTGATGATAAAATCGGGGCCGGATTACCTCCCTTTCAGAAACTGGGTTTTCTTTCTCTCTCCCTTGTGCTGTGTGTTGGAAGGTCACTCATGTTATCATCAATTTTGTGTTCGATTGCACGTGTACTGGAAACTGACGTGTCTAGATTAAAGATGGTGATGGTGATGATAACACACACACACACACACACACACACACACACACACACACACACACACACACACACACACACACACACACACACACACACACACACACACACAAACAAACACACACACATGCATCGCGAAACAATACATACAGTATATATAAACAAACGACTGTCAATGAAAAAGACTAAGTGGCCGAACAAATGCGAAATCTTACTTCCAACTGAGGAAAAAGCTGAACCACATCTTTCATAGTACACGAATGCGCTTTTGGGCCGAAATCACAGAAGACGAAGCTGAACGAAGACACAAGAAAAGATGTATATTTTGCTTAACACGAGAGTAGCTGGCTTACCATCAACCCGTCATGATAATCACTCGGCAGTACTTACTATGAGGGCACTGCCTCTTACTTTTCTTTCTGGTACTTCTCTGCCCACTCCTGCATCTCGTCTTCCTGGCCCTCCGTCCCTGCCTGCCTGCCTGCCTCCGTCCTTCCCTTCATGCTTGCCTCTCTCCCGCATCGACGCCCTCCAGCCCTCCGTGTTTTGTTATCAAAAGTCCTCCGCTAAGCTCCTGAATTGACACGACTTTACAACGAAAGTTTTAATCTTGCCTCAACACGGCTCCCATTAAGGAGTTTTTACGGTGGTGGCTGGCTGGTTTTAGTGTGCCTTCCCCGCTCACTCGCCCACACCCTCCCCGCACCCTCGCACACACTCCCAAACATAAATACGGCGGCGTTCTGCATCTGACAAAAATTTTACTCTCTATATTACGTGGCGCAGGGGCTGGTGTAGCTAAAGTAACCTGTAGCAAGTAGGTTTTCTTTGTTTTTGTAAGAGTATATTAGTGTCGTGTCGCGATGAGATGTACTACTAGATTCTCTCTGTTCATTATATAGTTTGGTGGAGAGGTTAGTAGGTTTAAGCTTAGGTCTATTCGATTAAGCCTCTTGGAATCTCTTTGTTTACATGGACGTGATAATCCAATAAACAAACATCGTGCGGGTTTCATCTTTGTGTGTGTGTGTGTGTGTGTGTGTGTGTGTGTGTGTGTGTGTGTCTTTGTGTGTGTGTCCTCAAAGTTTTTTCTTACTTCGGCTCTGACTTGACCATGTACACACAAGAAATGAGAAAACGAGAAAATCTGCACAATAATAACTGTGATTAACTCATATAATTTAGTATGTTGTATTCATGCATGTATTACTCACAGCAGTCCTGGCTGACCTACCACCACCACCACCACCACCACCACCACAACAACAACAACAACAACAATAACAACAACAACGCACCTCTAACTTCCATAAACATTCAATGGTGACATGCACATAACATATCCTACACTTTATTTTTTTTTCATTTTTTTTCGGTTGTTAATTTTAGTTTTTTTTTTCATTCTCGTATCTTACATTCCCTCAGATTTGATTGCTTTCTCATTGTTTCGTAACATTTTCCACATTACCCTTTTTTTTTTTTTTTTACTTATCTTTCGTTGACAATTTTCATCTCTTCCTGCTTCCTGCTCTCTCTCTCTCTCTCTCTCTCTCTCTCTCTCTCTCTCTCTCTCTCTCTCTCTCTCTCTCTCTCTCTCTGGCGTCTCATCTGTGTCATCGTGAAAAAAATAATGGGCAGATCCTTCAAACGGGCAAACTTAAACAAATCAATGATCGAGGAATTCTTGTAGCGGTTTAGAAAGATAAGATTTTTGTTTTGTTTTGTTGTGGAGTAAAGTTACGAGAGAAAAAAAAGAAAAGAAACGGTGTGGACTCTTTTATTCATTTTTTTTTTATCCATTTCAGCTTCTTTTTTAGTTCGAGTTTATCACGTATACATTTGGTTGTATGTTCACGTTTTGTAAGGTGTTTTTAGTTTGTCTTTTTTTTTTTTTTTACGGTGATGTGATTTATTTTTCTAAGGTTGGTTGTAAAAGCCTATGATTAATTGTTATTGGCACAAAGAAGGCTACGATTTCAATGTGGCAAAGAAAAGTTGAAAAGTTTAGGAGCAAAAGAAGTGCATCCGAAATTCTACCAAAAAAAAAAAGAAAAGAAAAATAGAAAGAAAAAGTGATGGAAAGAAAAGTTTTGTGTAGTCATGAACTTTGACTCTTGCCACGCCCCCATTCACACACACACACACACACACACACACACACACACACACACACACGCCAGCTGAAGAGACCAGGAATACTATCTTTGGATTTACTTATATTTTTCGTTCCTTTACTTACGTTAAACAAATCAGAGTCTTTACCACACCAAAACTATCATTCACGTGCACATATATTTTATTCGCGAGTCGTTTGAGTGACTGGTGAGTCTTGCTTATGTGTGAGTCTTGCTTTGGAATCTTCTATTACTGTCATCAACTCTGTCAATAGTATTTTCGTAAGCCTATTTTAATTTTTGCTCTTATTGTCTCTTTTTCCGGCTGTTAACATATCATTTCTTACGCACACTACTGTAAAAGGTTTATTTGTGTTCTTTAGTAACTTTTAAGCATTATTTTACATCAATAGTGAAAATATATATACATTTTTTTATTCCTGTTTTTCTTTTTATATTTGCTAGGAAACATTTTGTGCTCTTTTTCTGTCGTGAAGTTACATAACGCTGTGAAATGTTTAAAGATGTGAATGGTATGCATAACTTAATTTCGTTTATAATAGTAGTTGTAATAGCGGATGAGGCAGCAACAGAGTAATAATAATGGGTAGAAATAGTAGCAGTAAAAGAGGTGGTCGTAGTAGTAGTAGTAGTAGTAGTAGTAGTAGTAGTAGTAGTAGTAGTAGTAGTAATAGAATTGTAGAATAAAGGATGTTGAGGTTATAATGACATACAAACACGTAATGATCATAAATTTACCATCAAGGTCGAAATGAAAGGAATGATAATTGCACAAAGCCACAAACTTCCTTAGTGCGTGACCAATACAACTTCACCTCCCTCCTTCTCTTCCTCCTCCTCCTCCTCCTCCTCCTCCTCCTCCTCCTCCTCCTCCTCCTCCTCCTCCTCCTCCTCTTCTTCCTCCTTCTCCTCTTCGAACAGTATCTAGGTCGATGGGTATAGATTCATTAGTAATCCCCTTTATGATGGCAGTGTGGTTATAGTTTTTTCACCATAACACTTTAGCGAGAACGTGCAGCCTTAGCGTAAATATCCATGGAAGAATGCACGTGTTTATGTTCTTGTAGCCCATAAACACTGTCACATGTCCTGCCCCGTGTGCTATTACCTCCACTGTGCTGCTGTTCATGATAAGGCGTTCATTTCAACATGCTGTGAGGGGAAGTGACACAAAATCCACGATTCTATTCTCATTCATAAACGCAACCACTTATCTTCCTAGGTGCGTTATTATTCCTCCTGTGCTGCGGTTTGTGTTGTGGAGCTTGTTGCAAAATGCTGCGGGAATGACTACGGGGGAATAGAGAAATTACCTTAACCTTCTAGTTTCAAGTGTATGTATGTCAGTATTACCTCAACATAATTTATTTTACGTTACTACTACTACTACTACTACTACTACTACTACTACTACTACTACTACTACTACTACTACTACTACTACTAAAACCATGCGATGAAAGAATGAACAGTGAAATTAGTGAGCCGAATAAATCCAAAACTAACTTAACCGAACCTAACGTAACCTAACCTAGCTCTCAGATAAAAACGTTAATGTTATTTCAGCATTATTCAGGACTAGTTATGCAGTTGTCACGTGTTAGTGTTGGTGGTGAAGGTCGTGGAATGCATTCTCACACGCACTCCCTCTGTCATGTCTCATCGGTATGGTCTGAATGTTGGTCTGAATATTGCCTTCACTCCCTCGTGTCTTGGGAATAACTCACGGACATCACCAATCTGTAAGGGAGATTAGTGTGGATCTATCGACCTAATGTAAGGTTATAAAAATTGATCAGCTTTGTCTTCTAGTTAGGTCATGACTTAACTGATTGGTTGGTTCATTGATTCATTGTTATCAGTCAGTCATTCAATCTATCTATAGTGTTTAGAAAAGATATTACTGTGGTGAAAATTGTCAGGCAGTGTAAGTGTCAAGGAAACGTCAAGGTACAATTCTCATCTTTGCCTTTCTTCAAATACTATTCGTCAGACTCCAAGGACGAGTAGCTTCTCAGAACATTTCCCAATACATTTTTTTTTTTTTTTGCAGTCATATCTGTTCAATTTTTCAATACACAGCGAACCTTTTATGTGGTTTCTCTTCCGGTAAATTTCTGTTTTCTTTTTTATCATTACGTATTAATCCTGAGAACCAATTCCTTTGCCTTTCATCATCAGTTTATCGGTAAGCCTTTGAAGTAGTCTTGCGTCCTCAGTCATTACAACGCCATCTATCTGATACTCATTTACCGCCTTTGTGGCCGATGCTCCCTCTCATGTGTAGTATTGCGTTGTTTTGTAAATATCAGAATGCATAACAGAAAGCAGGAATAATAGTATCAGTAGCAGACCATTATTTCACTTCGGGAAAAGAATAGCATTGTGGAAATAAAGATATTGTGTCGGTCATGTGCAGGTGAGATTTGTGCTACATCTCTGGAAAAGGTTGATTACACAAATTAAGATTTATTTATTTATCATGTGTGTGTGGTGTGTGTGCGTGCGTGTATGTGCGTGTGTGTGTGTGTGTGTGTGTGTGTGTGTGTGTGTGTGTGTGTGTGTGTGTGTGTGTGTGTATAAATGCAAGAAAAATGTCAACTTACGAATTTTCCTCCTTTCGTTAAACATATCGTTATAGCGGTAATAGATGTGAAGGGATGACACAATGACAGACTAGTGGTGGTAACAAAGGACAGGCTACAGTGGTAAATGGAGATATTTCTGTCTGACTAAATGTTGGCCTTTCCTTGTGAAGCCACCGTGGAAACATTTGTGGATTTACTCCCGGCAATTGTGTGTAGTTTTAGCTCCAAAATGAGGAGTCTTGTTTACTAAAGGTCATTCTATTATGCCGCAATAAAACCTTGATGTAGTATCGTTTGTGTGTGTGTGTGTGTGTGTGTGTGTGTGTGTGTGTGTGTGTGTGTGTGTGTGTGTGTGTGTGTGTGTGTGTGTGTGTGTGGGCTTGAATCACACTTCTTTCCCACTCAGCTAAGAGAATATTCCTGCCACCGATAACTGACTTGCTCCCTTTCCCTCATTATTCAAAGCTGGCCAGAGCTCCTGCGTACCTTGCCACTCAGGGAATGTGGGGGTTAGTTGAGAGAGAGAGAGAGAGAGAGAGAGAGAGAGAGAGAGAGAGAGAGGAGATGTGGAGTATTGAAGGGCGACGAAGCGCATCTATCTCACCGCTTTTTTTTACGTACACATCAAGTCATGAAGATGCGCGAGAGAGAGAAAGGGAGAGGGAGATAGAGAGAGAGAGAGAGAAAGAGAGAAACGTCGTAGAGTCTTGAAGGATACGAGTCTGATTATGATAATGAAAATAGTGATAACGGAATTACATCCACCAGCTGTCACTAACACCACCACCACCACCACCACCGCCAGGGCAGCATCCTTCCACGTAGCTTTCCTCTCTCATCCATCTCATCCAACCTTCAGCACCCATCTTAGCCTCCTTTGCCTCCCTCGCCTCCATCCATTCAGGCAGCTCAACCCACCATCCCTCCGCCTCTCATGGCATTCGTCCGCCTGATAGGAACCCCTGAAGAGATCTGTCCTGCATTCCTACCGATTGAAGGAGTCTGTTTGGCTTAAGGGGATCGACTTTTGGGAACTCTTGGGGACTCTGGGACTCGCTGGGGAAAGGGTGGGAAGGCTGGATGGTGCCGGTGAGGTGGAAATCTTACCACTTTGTTATATTTCCATGCAAGTGTGTACCGAGAGCAGCAACTGGTGTGTGTGTGTGTGTGTGTGTGTGTGTGTGTGTGTGTGTGTGTGTGTGTGTGTGTTACCAGACTCTGACTACGTGACCAGGTGGCTTTTAGCGAGCGACAGTAATGAGACGAATATTTTTTCTCCCTTTTCTCCCTTTTTATCCACTCCTTGCTTTTATTCTCTCTCTCTCTCTCTCTCTCTCTCTCTCTCTCTCTCTCTCTCTCTCTCTCTCTCTCTCTCTCTCTCTCTCTCTCTCTCTCTCTCTCTCTCTCTCGTTCTCTCTCCACATCACTGTTCCCATCTCATCAGTCTGCCAAGAAACACCCGCGGAAGCTGCAGCTGTTTGGCTTTGAGAATGGCTATTAATACGAGATAATTCAGTTAAGTCCCTCAATAACTCTAAGGGGCGGGAAGTTAAGGTGGCGGTCCGGGGGGCAATGAGCTTGGGCCAGAGTAGTTAAGAGCCCTTCTAATAACCTTGTTTAAGGGCGGCAGCGGTGAGGAGGGAATGACAGCTTCCCCTTCTGCATAAGACAGGCCAACTAACTCAATGAAGGTGAAATTATCGTCAAACTAATCGCTTTATGGCCTCGTTACTGACCAATTCGAAGGGGGTGACTGGTGGTTATTGCTAATTTGAGAAGGTTATGTGATGAAATCGGATTAAAGTAACGTTAGATTGCTGGATTTCACTACCATGGAATTTCGCGTCACTCTGGATTGCGGGCAGATTGGTTTTAGATTTGTCTCTTGGTCTTAGTTCTGATGTTGGATGATTTTAGCGTTGTTTCGTTTTTTTTTTTTTTTACGTAGGGAAGAGGACCGGCCAAGGGCTAAAAAAAAAGGAAAGATTAAAAAAGGCCCACTTGAGTGCTGGCTCTCAAAAGTGGTAAATGACCGTGAATGATCATAGGGTCAGGTCAGTTATTTAAGTTTTGTATGATTTTATTTCAGGTTAGGTTAGGTAAGGTTACGGTTTGTTAGTTTTAGTTAGATCAGGTTAGATTAGGGTAAGTCAGATTAGTTCAGGTCATGTCGATTATGTAAGGTTATGTCAGATGGTGTTGAGCGAGGCTATGTTTATCTTACCTCATCTTACCTTACGTCATCTCACCTCACCTCACCTCACCTTATCTTATCTTATCTTAATTTGCCTTTCCTTATCTTTACTTTTATCTTACTTTACCTCTCCTCACCTCATCTCATGTTACCTTACGTTACCTTATCTGATTTTACCTCATCCTACCTTAATTTACGTACCTTATCTTAACCTACCTTTCCTTATCTCATCTTACCTTATCTTACCTCACATCACATCACCTCACCTCACCTCACATCACTTCACCTGATCTCACCTTACATTACCTTACCTTACCTTACTTCACCTCACCTCCCCTCACCGTACCTAATCACATCTCATCTAACCTAGCCAAGTGTAGCAGCTGTGAGTGATCCTCCTGCACTTCACCTTATCTTCGGAGTCGCACATAGGCTGAATCTGGCAAGTGAAACAAAGGGTAGGACGGCCCGTGCTTATTTCATCCCTTAGTCCAGTGTGCAGGTGTTAATTATCTTCCACTGCCTGCCTGTATCCTAGCGACTATCGAACCGAAATGGAAGCACCTGGTAGAGAGGCAATGGTGGAGGCGATGGTGAAGGCGGTACCTGCATAGAGCTCGCAAGGAAGGTCAGCTTCAAATGCAACCTTCCTAATACCGTGAGAAGACATGAGCATATCGAGAAATAGATGAATATTGGAAAACTTTAAAAATGGAAGGCCGTAACGAGCTGAATGAGAGAGCAAGTAAAGACGAAAACAAGTGGTGTGTTTAAAAGAAAATTGAAGTATAAAAAAAGAAAAAACACTAAGGTTGGAGGTGAGCGTAGGAGTATAGTGAATGTTTTATTTTTTTACATTGAGGAGTAATGGAGAGAAAGGGATAAAAGTAGTATGTTTACAGGTAACTGAATCAAAAACTCACTCAGTCTCAAAGTGTGTGGAGTCAATATCTTTTTACAACATTGAAAAATCGAAAAAAAGAAAAGCAAGGCAAAAAAAAAGTTGAAGTGAGTAGAGAAAAAATGTCTTTCTCAATACTGAAGAGAAACGTAAAGTGAGAAATTAAATATCCCATAAAAGAACTCGAAGGAAAAGAATATTCGCACTAAAACATGAATAAAAAAGTGAGTCAGCCAAATGTTTTCCACTTTCATTTTCCTCCTTTCTTTTACTCAATTTTTTCTGTTATTTTCTTTCCTTTCTTTTAGTTCATTTTCACTTCTTTCTTTCCTCCTTCTTTCTTTCTTTCCTTCTTTGTGTAAGTCTGTATATCATTATTAATTTTCCTCAGGTATGAAAAAATAGGTGACCAGTAAAGTATAATACAACATACCAAGAACAAACAACAACGACAATAACAACAACAACAACACCGAATCACCACCACCATCACCACCACCACAAAAACAACAACAATGACCCCTTATAGACTGCCAGTAATCCCTCTTACCGTCAGGCTTGCGGTGATTAGAGCGACACGTGGAGGTAGAGGCGAAGGATGAGGAGGTGGAGGAACTTCGAGCGCGCGGCGAGAGAAGCAGGGAAGCGTTTGATCCCCGGCTAGCCCTCGTCCATTAGAGTGATGTGTGCAGCCTTGAAGGATAATGTAAGGGTCAGGTTGAAAAGTGTATCTTCTAATCAAGACACACTGAAAAGGAGGGGACGACATGGAGGATGAGGAGATGGAGGAGGAAGAGGAGAGAGAGGCAGGAAGACTTGAGTGGAGAAATGTTTCCAAATTATCAGCTGAGAAAGACTTGGTGACTTTGCATCCTTCCTGACAACTTCTGTGTAATGGTTCCGTGAAGTTTCAGGCCTCCGCTGACCTGTGTAATGTATTGGTTGGTATGTTCATTCACCTACATGTTGTTTTAGTTGATTGCCTGACTTCTTTACAGCGAGTTGTAGTTGAAATCCGTTCTGGCTTAGGTAAAAGATGTCTGTGTGGGTGCAGTGATACATTCTAAGGATACAAGAAGACATGCAAAGTTGAAAGGACTTAAATGTGACAAATTTTGCTGTTTCAGAAAGGAAAATTTGAATAAGCAGTTGCTTCTCGTATCATATGAAAAAGAGATATAAGGGATATTTTCACATAGATACAGCCCTTAACTATATTGTATCGTCGGTAAGGGGACGTATTGAATCTTTTATGACGGTGGTCGGTCTGGTGGGAGAGAATGTTTTAAAGGCGAGAAATTGTTGTAGAAAGTAGGTGGTGTGTGTGTGTGTGTGTGTGTGTGTGTGTGTGTGTGTGTGTGTGTGTGTGTGTGTGTGTGTGTGTGGTGGGAGAAGCCCAGCCGCCAACAGGTGAGAAGCTTATTAATGTTCAGCTGGTGAGACTCTTGTTTCAACACTGAAATTTCCACGGTCAGATTAAGGCAGGGAGCTTGTAAGAGTAGCAGTAGTAGTAGTAGTAGTAGTAGTAGTAGTAGTAGTAGTAGTAGTAGTAGTAGTAGCAGTAGTAGTAGCAGCAGTAGTAGTAGTAGTAGTAGTAGTAGTAGTGGTAGTAGTAGTAGTAGTAGCAGCAGTGGTAGTAGCAGTAGTAGCAGTGGCAGTGGTAGTAGTGGTGTGTGGTGCAGTAGCAGTAGTGGCAGTGGTGGCAGCAGTGGTAGTGGTAGTGGTGGTAGTAGTAGCAGCAGCAGCAGTGGTGGTGGTAGTGCAGTGCAGTGTAAGTAGTGGTGGTGGTAATAGCAGTAGTGGTAGTGTAATAGTAGCAGCAGTAGTAGTAGTAGTAGTAGTAGTAGTAGTAGCGGTGGTATTATGATTATTACTATTATTATTATTATCATTATTATCATTATTATTATTATTATTATCATTATTATTATTATTAGTAGTAGTAGTAGTATTAGTAGTAGTAGTAGTAGTAGTAGTAGTAGTAGTAGTAGTAGTAGTAGTAGTAGTAGTAGTAGTAGTAGTAGTAGTAGTAGTAGTGGTAATAGTATTGGTGTTGACCTGATGGTTTTGGTAGTGATGATTAGAGTACTGGTAGTGAAGTGTTTAGTGGTGGTTGTGGTAGTAGTAGAGACAGTAGCAACCGCAGCATTAAGTAAATAAGTGTCCATAGTACTGCGTTCAGTCACTTAGCACATACAGTTAGTGTCCCACCTCAGCTCAAGATTCGTTCACAGCTTGATGGAAATACTGACATAACATACTTAACGATTACTAAGGATGAGTACTTGATTTCACATGATATATTTAATCAGTTTTTCACCTTAACTTCTCTTCGTCTTTCTCTCATTCAAGTCTTTCCTGTTTCATCTTCCTCTATTCTCCCGGCGGATGTTTATAATTTGACAGTTTTATCCAGAACGAAAGGGTGTCTTCTTGAGTCATACAGAACCCTTGCCTTACCTTCTCGTGCATTAGCTCTCGTATACTCAAGTTATTCAGTAAGTAGTGGAGTTCCATCTTCATAACGGTCAAGGCTCCTTTGTTAACAGGGAAATGATTTCTTTTAAGCATTCTGTAAGTTGTTTGTTTCTCTTACCCTCGTAGCTGACAACCATTCTTTTCCTATATAAATTGTGTGCAAGATAGAGGCACTCCATGCTGACCTTTTATTTTCTACTCTCTAAATACTCATTAGTGTGAAGTGGGGAGTTAAATATGCTCTCTGTGCCGATTTTGAGGTTATTTTCTTAGTCTTGGGTGATTTCTTAATTTGATGCAGCTTGGTGAGTAAAGTTACACCATCTGTTAACTGTCCTTATTGAGAATTTGTGTCTAGGAATGTGCGACACTTGCACCAAACAGACACATTCTCTTTGCTGGATCTCTCCCTTTGTTCTTCTGCTGTTCCGTGTAGCGTGCCGAAGAGAACTCATGTGGAAGTGACCATTATCTCATCGCCTTCTCATATCTTCTCATTACCTCATGCCTCTCGCTGGTGAATGCGTAGGACTGAGTGTTTTGCGTTTAGAGAAACATCCGTGGAAAATACTGAAAACTATCTTGCCATGCGTACATTTACTGAAAGTATGTGAAGCTGCGACAGCTGAAGGAATGCACACACTGGAGGACCGATCAATGACTGTCTGATTGGGTTACACAGGAAAGAAGCTCTAGTTTGTCTCCTTATCCATTAAGAGGCATTTATCCTGTAGTGGTATCCTATGGGCACTTGTTGTAGTTGATGATGATGACGACGAAGAAAGATAACTATTGGTATATTACTGGGATGTGATGTCTGCGTATACTTGTTAGACTGTAATGTCGATGTTATGGCACAAAAAATGTTTGTTTGTTATTGGGTTTATTCACAGTGAAATAATTCGTCTTACAATAGGACACTTATCCTCAATATTCTTTTCTTCGAAGATCGTTTCTGCCTCTGGGACTGCCTTCTCAGTGAGCCTTTATTTCTTTTTTTTTTCTGTGGCCAAAGCCCCTCCTATATAAAAAAAATCGTCTTTAAAAACCTACCTTATATAACAGCAACACTCATACACAATCCTTCACATAACCATAACAAATTTAACCCATCAACTTCGCACACAACGTTTTGACAACGCCGTAGTAAAAGGTTTCGATTTATTGCCTCAATGAATATTCCTGGAAAGTGATCTGACGTGACCCACATTTGGCACACATAAGGTCATTCCTCCTCGTGCACTGCTCTTCACCTTTCCACACGAGTCTCCACGGTACGAATGAACTACCCCAATTCTTACATGAAGTCTTTTGATCTTCTCTTTTTCTGTATTTCAGTAATATCAGCACAGCGCCATCTCACTCGCTGCTCCGTCTGGTATTGATTGTTTATTAATTATAGCTAGTACATTTTTCTTTGTTCTGTTGTTTCCGTTCTCTTCGTTTTTAGCTAGTATATAATTTTTCGTCATTCATCTCTCTCTCTCTCTCTCTCTCTCTCTCTCTCTCTCTCTCTCTCTCTCTCTCTCTCTCTCTCTCTCTCTCTCTCTCTCTCTCTCTCTCTCTCTCTCTCTCTCTCTCTCTCTCTCTCTCTCAAGAAATTCTACAAACACTAAGCGAACTCCAGGATCCTGATCTCTTGAAAATTACATGTATATATAAAGTATTGGTGTGTGTGTGTGTGTGTGTGTGTTTCACTGTTTGATCTGCTGCAGTCTCTGACGAGACAGCCAGACGTTACCCTACGGAACGAGCTCAGAGCTCATTATTTCCGATCTTCGGATAGGCCTGAGACCAGGCACACACCACACACCGGGACAACAAGGTCACAACTCCTCGATTTACATCCCATACCTACTCACTGCTAGGTGAACAGGGGCTACACGTGAAAGGAGACACACCCAAATATCTCCACCCTGCCGGGGAATTGAACCCCGGTCCTCTGGCTTGTGAAGCCAGCGCTTTAACCACTGAGCTACCGGGCCGTGTGTGTGTGTGTGTGTGTGTGTGTGTGTGTGTGTGTGTGTGTGTGTGTGTGTTTATTTTATTCACCTGTTATTGTACTGAGTTGAGTGAGATTTGTGGTGCCCTGTCTCCTGCTTCTATTGTGTCACACGCTTCTTTACGTAGATATATGTTTTTTGTATTCACCACACACACACACACACACACACACACACACACACACACACACACACACACACACACACACACACACACACACACACACACACACACACACACACACACACACACACACACACACACACATTCTTTCGATAACTTGCGCTGTTAGTTCGTAGCTTTGTAATAAATGTCCAATTTCGTATACTATTGTTCTTCGTTCTGATTTGTTCTAGTTTTCGAGTGTAACTTCATTCCTTCATGCAATCTGGGTCTTCCTGTACGTCGTTCGCTGCTCTGTTTTAGGGGCTTGTGTTTCGCTTTTATAATAACCAGTGTGCGACGAACCTGGGGATGTGGGACAGTAATAGGGGTCACGCACAGCTGGATATGTCGGCTTAAACTCAGGATATTTGTTTTTCTTATCCTTTCTCTGATACAGCTTTACTTTATCAATAACAACTATGCGACGTCTTTTCTTGTTCCTCAGCCATCTCCACACATTATGATAGCTAGAAATTATAAACTCTAATTTTGTTTATTTCTTTTTATCTTCGTCGTTGTTGTAGGCTCCATACAATGCTGTTGTTATTAGGAATTTCTTAATATCACATAAAAAAAAGTTGACAAGACCACACATGCAGTGATATCACACATAATGTAGGTCAAGCATACGGGTAAACAGTTCCCTTATATTCTTTAGTGATTTTCAGAATATTGTAAAAATTCATTGCATGGAGACACCTATACCACAGGGAAAGTATTTATTTTCAAAGTTACGTGAATATTTCAGATGATGTATTCCAAAAGAAATGTGTTTCGGAAGTGTTCAATGATAATGGGGAAAAATGTTTATTAGTGGAAAGGATTGAATTCTATTTACTTCCAGTTACTTGTTTTGCTTGTCACTCCCACGTCGCCGACAGATTTAACTCTTTTCCAGCCATTGGTTGTATGTTCTTTTCCTCTTAGAATCCACCAATTTCTTTATTCTGAACTATATCTTTCATAGCGTTGCTTTTAGTGTGTTCCTGTTTTGACCTCTTAAATTGTCGTGGTTAGTTTTTAGATCATATTATTTTTGTTAGTGTACCGGAAAGCAAGATCTATACTGTATATAAGGTCTTTGCTTTACTTATTGATAAGGTACCTGACATGTATAGTCTATCACTGTGTTAGTATGTTAATTTATTTTTGTAATATTATAAATTCAATCTGTGGCGCGCCCAAAACAACCATGAAAATTCAGCTAATCATCATCTTATACCGAAGACAATAGTCATACTAGATATACGTCTGTGCTTTACTTGTATGCCTCCCACAGGAGAGAAAGATTATAGTAGCGCACAAAACACGCACGTCTTTTACCGACACTTTTATAGCGGTTTCTCCAATCTCATTCCCCGTTCATAGTTTCACTTTGTTGCTGTAACGGTAATGTAAGAGTGCCGTATATTCCCTACAACATATATATTTATTGATCGCTTACTCTTGTGTTGTACATAAAAAAAAGCATGACAAGTATCTTACTGTAATATCAAATCTATATGTATTTATGAGATGCGCTCCGGACGTCACCGGGAAACGTGTCCAAGTATGTGTTTGTGACTGTTGGTTGTTGGTTGTTGTCACTGCCGGTGTTCTCCGTCATGTCAAGTTTGCCAGAATAATTTTGAATCAAGAAAAGGATGGAAGAGATATGAAGGAAGACACGATACTTTTATTCCTTTCCTTTTTTAAGTGTACTTTTTGAGCGACACTAGTTCAGAAAACTCTATAATACACCTCTAACTTTATTTGATACCCAGTTTTCCTTAGTTGCATGTTTATGGCAATATTTGGTAAATTTATTGCCTTAGTGTATTCATATTTCAGTTCCTGGTTTTTCTTTCTTGAGATTCAACTTTCAATTGTAATTCTTTCCCCTCACCGCTTTGCTGTGCAATGAACAATTTGAATTCCAGCAGCGCATGGCCACTTCTGCCGTGAGGGAAGCTGTGATTCATATATCGTATTCCATATTCCTGTCTGATGAACACCTAAGTGAACACAGACACTCGAACTCAACCCCTCGTGTTAATATTCTCTCTTGCATGGAAGTGCATGACTAGTTTTCTGTTTCGAAGATTGGTTAAATGGTTCATCCGATTTATCCCTTGTTTTTTGCTTTTCCTTTACACACACACATATATATATATATATATATATATATATATATATATATATATATATATATATATATATATATATATATATATATATATATATATATATATATATATATATATATATATATATATATATATATATATATATATATATATATATATATATATATATATATATATATATATATATATATATATATATATATATATATATATATATATATATATATATATATATATATATATATATATATATATATATATATATATATATATATATATATATATATATATATATATATATATATATATATATATATATATATATATATATATATATATATATATATATATATATATATATATATATATACTTATTATTATTCTATTTTATTTTCTCTGTATTTTTAATTCATTCTTTGCCGCAGCGATTAAGATTTGCTAAATAATTCTTAAAGCAAAGTTCTTAAAATAAATTTCTTAAATTCTCAGCTATGATCATTTTCAGATTAACTATATTAAAACTAACAATATTGTTTTACATTTTCAAGGGTTTCAGAAGATATTAAATTATTCACTGCCTTATACCATGATGTTCCCACTTCCTACTACCCGATAAACTTTCCAATATATATAACAAATTTTCTCTTGATTTTGTACGTAAATTAATTACTTTTCCTCCATTGTACGAATCATTTACGTTTCTGCTCCCTTAGGTTTTGTCTAATCTCTTCCTATCACTCAGGTACGTCATCTACTATCTAATTGGTATGGAATGTTGTCTTTAGTTGTATACATTTACTCTTCGTGTATTTCTACTATCTTCGGTAGGTAGTTTCTCGAAGTCTTCTTTTAGCAAGCCCATTGATATGTTCCTCCTTGTAGCAGTCTTTAGTAGATGTACAATTCCTTGATTTCCTGCTCATTCACAGGCTATTATTGTCTTTTCATAAACACCTATTTAATTAAGCCGACTGTGCCCTTTCCCTTTAATTAAACCTTACGTCCCTCACGCTGCTGTCATCTTGAATAATTTTGAATTCCTTTCCCGTATTCTGTTTTATCTATGTATTCACTTATTTCTTGTGATATGAGCTGTATGTTTTTTTATCCTCTTTTTTTCCGGTAATTGGTTTACTTAATAGAGATACAATGTGTGTGTGTGTGTGTGTGTGTGTGTGTGTGTGTGTGTGTGTGTGTGTGTGTGTGTGTGTGTGTGTGCGCGCGCACGAGTGAGTCCTTAAGCGGAATATGTACTCGACTTATTGCTTGCTTGCGTGCGTGCGTGTGTGCGTGCACGGTCGAGGTCACTCCAATATCCATCGCAGTTCTGCCACTCAGTAAGAAATAATCATTTGGAGCGTGAAATTAAGTCCAGTTACACATTCTGATGGAGAGAAACCTTCCTCCTCCTCCTCCTCCTCCTCCTCCTCCTCCTCCTCCTCCTCCTCCTCCTCCTCCTACTCATATCATCGTAATCATCATCATCATCAGCATCATCATAATCATTGTCATCATCATCACTAACAACCCAGTTTTCGCTGCCGTGTTCGCTCCACTCTAAGTTGATGTAAGTAGCATGCGTCATTAATACTTGGTCGTCAGTCAGCGTGAAGTGACAGAGATTGTGAACATCACTTTATTTTTTTTCCACAAACTCTGTTCTTTTCCATACTCTATTCAGTAAATATTTCAGAGAGCATTGGCGCCTGGCCTGTTCCGGAATACAAAAGAATGATTTTTACACAGCATATGTCAATCGAGGGACTGCTTCCAGATGACTGTCGGGTGTTGATGGAGAGGTGAAGCGGGCGGCGTTTTACGGAGTGTACAGGATGACTGCATTTGTTTCAAGCAAGCAAGATTACCGCGAAATGCAGTTTATATCCTGCACTCCGTAGTAGGCACAGCGGAAGTGTGTATACGTGGCTGCATTTTTTTTTATTTATTTTTATTTTTACATTGTATTACTCCCGCGTACCTCACACCTCTTCCATTTGCGTATACAATTGCTTGCAGTGTTTTCTATTCAACAGTAAAAGCATAGGAATGTTCAGGTGACGCGAACTCTTCCATGACGAACCCACCATTACACATCACCACTGCACAGTAACTTGACTGGCGACGCTGCTCCGTGTGGGGTGTACAACGTAACAATATAGCCTGAAGAAACTCTGAAATTTCTGTGTTAAAGGAGCAAATTGTGTCATCTGTCATGGTATTGTTGGTTTTCCCTCTGTTTTTCATGCTTAGGATGATTCCGAGTGTGTTTCAGTGAACTGTTATTTGAGCGTAAGGAGAAGACAGAGTACACGAGACACGAGCTGTACATGATGTAGCGCTGATTCGTGTGTTAGTATCCGCCTGTCTCATTTCTTTACTGCCCTCCTGCCGAGTCACAGTGGCTAAGGAAGGAATACTCACTGACTAATCATAGACGTGCTGTTAATGTCATCCTTCACCCTCGTTTTCTTCCTCGTCATCGTTTTCATTCTCCGTCTCCTCCTTCGTCTGGTGTATACCACTTCATAGGAAACAAGTTACCAGAAAATGAATCATAAAACGGTTTGCAGGAAGGGAGAGAGAGAGAGAGAGAGAGAGAGAGAGAGAGAGAGAGAGAGAGAAAAAATGAATCTAATCTAGTGAAGACGAGATCGGCGACAGCACCAGACGCCGCCAGTCCAACGGTGTGCCAAGTTTTGATAGCGATTTACGTGTTTCTTTTTCTGCGCCGTTTCTTTTCCATTGCAAACGATCGCCATCATTGCACTTTTCATCCTAATCATCATCCCATTCATCACTCACCACCTTTCCTTATCCACATTACCGCCTTACACCACCGCACCACCACACCACACCACCCTAACCATCACATATATCCACATCAATCACCAACACTATCACCACTGTCGGAATGCTAATCATCAACACTAAATCACCATCACTACCACCCGCTGACTGTTACACCGCCAGCAGCACCATCAGTATCATCAGACTAGCAAGATGGAGGGAGACGCCGCGTAAGACTGTCGCAGCGAGGAAAAGGAAACTGCCGGTGGTAATTGAGCTGTCGCCCTGACGGATCATAGTCTCGCTTCTTGTAAATTTGTCTGTGTTTAGGCGCGAAGACTGGCTGGAGAAAGGCGGGCCGGAGCTTCATTGCAGTACTGGCTTTGTGTGTGTGTGTGTGTGTGTGTGTGTGTGCGTCTGGTGTCTGGGGCGGAGGGAGGTAGAGAGGGGGCGGACCGGAGCTATATAAGAGATGATGGTAGGAGAGATTAGGGTGTTAGGGATGTAAAGGATGAATGTTTTCCTTCCACACTCGATTATCTCTTACGATTATCATTCTCTCCTGCTATTCTTCACTTACTATTTTAACCACCCACGTACGTCCTTTTTTATACTGAGAGAGAGAGAGAGAGAGAGAGAGAGAGAGAGAGAGAGTGTAAGAATGTTCGTTGGTACATGTTTAACAACGCTAATTCTTTGTTTGTTCGAGTGTGAACATGTCAGCTCTTTTGTGCACTTTACTCTTTTTTCATGAAGGCAGTATATCTTGAAGGTTGTGTGCATGAGAGTGTAGTATTTGTCCGCGTGAGAGAACACAAACACACAAATAGTGACGTGTGTATATTTGTATTGTTACAAAGTGAAACACAAGCGTGGGGCGGGCAGGGCAGGCAGGCAGGCAGGCAGGCAGGCAGGGGAGGAGGGAAAGAGTGAAAGGGGAAGAGAATGGCTGAGGGGAGGCAAGATAGCGTGAGGTCGCATTTAGGGGAGACAGTTGGAAGGAAAGGGGGAAAGAGATCGGGAGGGAGATGTGTGTGTCTGAAGTGAAGGACAGATGTGCCAATTACTGGAAAGAAAAGTGTCGGGAGGGAGAGGACATGACAGGATAAAGGGGACAGAGGGAGAGTATTGATAAAACACGGAGGTAAAGAGGTGGAATAAGAGGACCTTCAGGTGGTGATTGTGAAAGGGGAGAACGATCAAGAAAATATTGGACGGGACGAGGATGAGAGCCGGAAAGGAAGAGAGGGAAGATGGGGGAGAATTAATTATGATTGTATGTGCAGAGAACACCAGACAGGCACACAAGGGAAGGGCGATGAAGAAGGAAGGAAGGAAGGAGAGTCGATAGCAAAATCAGGAGCGAGGAACAGACAGTGCATATGTTCCCTCTCCGTGTATAACTGTTATGGCCAGTCTCGAGTAATTAGCGATCAAAGGAGGAAGCTGTAAAAGCTGTAAACAGGGACTTCTACTGGCTACTCACCCGCGGCCTTACGTCTGTGCTCCTGAAGTAAAACGCAGCACAGTAAACAGACGTGGTTGAAACTTCATGTTCACGCTTTTCACTGCGACACAAAACAATTAGCAGCACCAAAATCTATGTGTGAAGTTCTTTTAAACTTCTATAAGATGATTAGTGATGAGAAAGAGTATATTTTGCAATTTTTTCTTGTTCAAAGTAGCTATAGAACAAGTAAAGACGTCTCAATGACTGGTAATCAGGGAAAGGTGTACCAAGTGGATTAAGCGGAAAAGTATTAACAGTAGTCTGAATCTTGTGACTTCATTTGACAGTGTGTTTGTTTTCAGTACTGGTAAGAACTGTACACGATGTTTCTATCATAAGTCTTGAGTATTACTGATAACATGGCACTTTTTTATATTGTGTAGCCTTATAGAACCTTTTAATACCAATCCTTTCAGTCCTGATGGTCGAATGATACTATTACATGTCAATAACCTTCCACGGGTTTTCCTACCACTTATTGACATTTCGACTGAACGCTAATGGCAGTATGACACTTTTTACTTCATTTGCATAACTGTACCTGATGCGCTGAACAAAATAATACATGGTGCTGATTCCCTTTCTGTTGTCAATGGGGTCTTTGGAAATCATACTCTTATCAAGGAACGTGCTGTGTAATATTTCCCTTTACATTTTTCTTATATTTTCCCCTTTTTCTTGATTATCATCCTCCGTTCTATCTGTCTTCATTTTCTTGTCGTTTCCTTTCATTTTTTCTGGTTCTTCGTTTTTGTCTCTTTATTGATTGCTGGTATCGTTGCGTCGTGGTCGAGGTAGTGGTGGTCGTCATTGTCGTCGTCATTATTTTCTCCTTCCTTATCTTTATTTTCTTCCAGTTGTCTCTTGCTTCTCCTCGTCCTTTTTTTCGGTCTTAATCACTGGTCTTGGTGCGTTGTGGTGATCGTGGTGGTGATCGTGGAGGTTGTTGGTATCGTTGTCGTTGTTCTTGCTTGTCCTTCTACTCATCAAGCACAGAATCATCCTCATCATCATCAGCTTCCTCATTATCCTTGTCCTTGTCTCCAAAGCTCAGTAATTGCTCCTTTTCCTCCTTCTGCTCGCTCATCTTCGCAAGTTCTCAGCTGGTGGTAAACTGTTAAATATCTTTTCAAACTCTACGTGTCGTCTACATTGCTTTCTTCATATGGTGAGTGGGGAGGTAATTTTCTGCTTTTCTATTTCACTTTGTCCATTTAAACTCTACGTGTCGTCTACATTGCTTTCTTCATATGGTGAGTGGGGAGGTAATTTTCTGCTTTTCTATTTCACTTTGTCCATTTAAACTGTACGTGTCATCTTCATTTCTACATAAACTGTCAGGTATCCATTCAAAATCTACGTGTCATCTCCATTTCCTACTACATATGGTGAGTGGGGAGGTAATTTTCTGCTTTTCTATTTCACTTTGTCCATTTAAACTCTCCGTGTCATCCTACATTATTCTCTATACGTATGGTGCTGTTTGTATTTAGATATGGTGTTAGTTGTATTGTGCTGAGGGAGGGTGGATGCTGAGGTATTTTCCTGCATTTTCTAATTCATCTTATCTATCTGAAGTGTACCTGTCATTATAAATATGTTTTCTTTATAGGTATGGTGTTAATATTATGGTGCTGAGGGAGGGTGGAGATTGCTTCCTGCTTTTCTACTCCACTTTTGCCTTCGTAATAGTGAAAGACTTATATAAAACAGCGTCATCAACAGTGCCATTATTTAACTCACTATTCCTCTTCCTTCTGCACAATATACAGCAATAGTGACGGTGGTAGTAGTGGTGGTGATGGTGGTGATGCTGACCACCACCACTACAATTGCCATCATTTCTATAATCACTTTCATCATTATCATCATTGCTACTATCATGTTTTCCTCCTTTACTTCCCAAGACCTCCAATAATTTCTTTTCTCTTCCTATCTTCTTTCTCATTTTCTTCCTCCTCCCACATTATTTTATATCATTATTATTATACTTTCATTTCTCCCTACTTTGATTTTTATTCTGCATTCTGATCTCGGTTCTCCTCCTCTCTCTCTCTCTCTCTCTCTCTCTCTCTCTCTCTCTCTCTCTCTCTCTCTCTCTCTCTCTCTCTCTCTCTCTCTCTCTCTCTCTCTCTCTCTCTCTCTCTCTCTCTCTCTCTCTCTCTCTCTCTCTCTCTCTCTCTCTCTCTCTCTCTCTCTCTCTCTCTCTCTCTCTCTCTCTCTCTCTCTCTCTCTCTCTCTCTCTCTTATCTATATTGTTCTAAATGCACTTCGCTTTTCTTATCTTTACTTTCCTGCATTCTAATTTTGCTTTAATTTTCTTCCTCCCTTCCTCCCTATCTCCCTCTCTCCCCTCTCTTTCCTCATCTCGATTCCCTCCCTCCCTCCTTCATCCTCTTCTTACACCCTCACTCGCCCGACCCACAGACAACACTTTTCTTAAGCCTCTTCATTTTCCCCTATCTCCTTCCCTCACGGTCCCTCCTCTTCCCTTCTGCTTAAACCCACCTACGATCTCCCTCCTGCTCCTCCTCCTCCTCTTCGTCGTAGTCGTCGCTTCTCTTCCCCTCCTCATCGTCCTGCCACACACTCCCATAAAGCTCAGTCATGTGGTCGACGAGGCCTCATCTGTAACACTTGCTTCGATCCCTCCTCCTTCCCCCGCCAACCTGATATGCTCCTACTAACCCTCAGTCTTCCTTAGGGTAAGCTCTCCATGTTGTAAATAAGAAGAGGTGCTTGCTATACCTACCCCCTCGCCACTGCTCCTTGTCGTCTCCCTCTCCCTCCTTCTCCTCGATCTTCACCTCTCCTTGATCTTCACTTGCTGTTCGTCTTCTGGTTCTTGTCTCTATCTCCCTCTTCGACTTCTCCTCCTTCTGTGACTATTCTGAACGCTCTCTAGATTTTCATTCTATTGTTGTTGTTGCTATTTTTTTCATACCATATGGGCTTTTCATGGGAATTTCTGGGCTAAAGGAGACGTCCTATCTGAAACCCACCCATTAGGAAACCGTTAGCCCGAGTAAGAAAGCCCATCCTACACTGGGACCTTTTCTTGTTCTTCTAGTTCTTGTCCTTCGTCTTTCAGCCTCTCTAATTCTTTTGTAATTATTTTTAGGATGTTGTTGTTGTTGTTGTTGTTGTTGTTGTTGTTGTTGTTGTTGTTGTTGTTGTTGTTGTTGTGGTGGTGGTGGTGGTGGTGGTGGTGGTGGTGGTGGTGGTGGTGGTGATGGTGGTGGTGGTGATGGTGGTGGTGTTACTGATGGTGCTGGAGATCGTCCTTCTAACGGTCTTCCTTCTCCTCTTCCTCCTTCACTACCTCCACCATCACCTTCTCCTCCTCCTCCTCCTCCTCCTCCTCCTCCTCCTCCTCCTCCTCCTCCTCCTCCTTCTCCTCCTCCTCCATTTTCACCACCACCACCACCACCCCTCCTTTCTTCTCCTCATGCCACAGCACTATTGCATCTAAGCATTTACTTCAATAACACCAACCATTAATATTTATATAGCAAGATCAATGTTTGTTAAGGGATATTGATCCGAGATGGAAGTGTGAACTTTATGAAAAATGATGCTTTACAGGCAGGGAACTACACTACTTTTCTTTCACAGCAAGCGTATCGACATTATACAAAAGGCCTCTGAAGTTTTTTTTTTTTTTTTTTAGTTTTTTTTCAGTCTTCGTTTTCTTTTCTTCTTCTTCTCTTTTTTTTTTTCTCATTTTCTCAGCGCGCTTCTGCATCACAAGGCCCCTGAAGGACGACATTCTGAAGCCCCAAGGCTGGTATTTACTTTTCATCTTCACGGAGAGACAGACAGACACACACACACATACAGACAAACAGACGGACCGGTGTGTGTGTGTGTGTGTGTGTGTGTGTGTGTGTGTGTGTGTGTGTGTGTGTGTGTGTGTGTGCGTGCGTGAGTGTAAAGGTGTATAGATAGACAGATTATACGAATAGATAAAGATATATAGATTGACAAATATATTAATAGATAAATAAGATAAATAGAAAGATAAATAGATAGATTTGGGAGATAGATATATAGGTAGATAAATAAATAAATAATAAGCCAGAAATATATATAAATAGATAGATAGATAGATAGAAAGATAGATAGATAGCTAAATAGATAGATAGGTAGACAGATAAATGGATAGATAGACAGTTAGATTGATAAATAAATAGATAGATAGATAGGTAGAGTGACAGATAGATATAGAACGTAGATATATTTATAATTTTGTCTTTGTAATGTGAGTGCATGGTGCATTAGCTCTGCTCATGTTTAAAAAGACTGTCTGATCTCCACTGCCTCTTTGAACTTCCGGGCCATTTAATCGGCAAACAAGAGAACTAGGCGAAAAATCCGGTGCCCAATTAGAGACAGTCAGTGGGAGGTGGTGGAGGAAAGTGTGTGTGTGTGTGTGTGTGTGTGTGTGTGTGTGTGTGTGTGTGTGTGTGTGTGTGTGTGTGTGTGTGTGTGTGTGTGTGCTCACGTGCTCGTGTTTGCGTGTGTGCATGTGCATGTGTGATGTGTTAAAAGTTTTGGTATCGACCTGATAAAAAAAAAGAAGAGAGATAAAGAAAAAAAAAAAGTCGAGTGGGAGGCTTGGACATGCATGCGAAACACGACGGTAAGAAAAACACGGAGTGACAAAATGAAGTGCTCAGTCCATCGGGGAGGTCGCAGAGATTAAAACTTTTAAGTCAGCTTATCCGTCTTGCAGTGAGATTGGAAGACACAGAGAATATGAGAAGAGAGGACTTATTTTTCCTGTCGTATCCGAGAAGGTTCCCGAGTCGCCTTAATCCCAGACAACTTGAAGAAGTATTAAGAACGCGCCGTGTCCAGATCCAGAGACAGACGGATGGGGAATTTATCCTACTCTACTATAATCCGCACGTACTAAGTTTTTCTTTAAGCTCAGATTATTAGAAATGTTATCTCCTCCTCTCCTCTCTCCTCAAGGCGGCGGCTGGATGGCGACAGCGTGGATGGAGTTGCTAAGCTTAGGCGCCAAGGTGAGTGACAAGGATGCTTCACATCTTTCATTTATTCAGATTTTTCTGTCAGATTAACTTGAGACTATGATGGAAAGGGAGTAATGTCAAAGAAGTGATTAGATAGGAAAGAAAGGAAAGAGGAGGAGGAAGAGGAGAACAATACACCAATGGCACCAGATGCGACGAGGACAGTGACATCCAATTTTTATCAGCCTTGTCATTCAGCGTGTTTACTCTCTCATAGACCGAAAAGTACTTGTTGTTAACTGATTGCAATGAATTGTATTGCAGCAACATGCTATAATATTTTCACTCTTCGTAAGCTTTATCATTTTTTCATCTAATCATCTGAAATGTGTCTGAGTTGTGTGAAGGAAGGAAGGAAGGAAGGAAGGAAGGGAGGGAGGACGGTGTTGTGAGGGAAGCATTGAAGCATGTGGTGGTGGAGGAGGAAGTGGTGCGGATGGTGGAGTGTTGGTCTTACGACTTAACAGCAAACTTGTGTTTTGGTGAATTTTTGTAGTGTGTGTAGTGTTTTTTTTTTCCTTTTTCGTGGCGAGTCGAGTCTTACTTCAAATTCTGAGTCTTTCGTGGATCGTTTCAACTTCCTGTAAATAATTTTGTGATGCTGATATGAACTGCAGATGTTGCTCATGATATGAAGCAGCAGTTTCGGCCTTAAGGTATCCATCAAGACGATGAGTTCCGGTATAATCAAAGCATCGAATATTAACCTTCCACTGCTGCGATATCGGTTTGAATCTATTCCGCAAAACATTAGATTCTGTTAATTTGAAGATTATACTCATCTTAATGAAAGCGCAGATAATAACCTGTTTATTCATTCATTCCTATCGTCTCTATTTACTCTTTTCTGACTGATAATGAGTGATTTTATGAAGCTGCAATATGGTGAGAGTACTATGAAGGATGAATGGACGTGAGATATGCTACACATTTCTTTACATTATTCCTCCAATTATTTTCTTGATATATTTCCATGTCCTTAGCATAATATATTCACTATTTCTGTATCAAACATCCTTCTTTCAACCTTACATCCTCTAATTTATTTGCTTGACTACCTCTCCTTTTCTTCATCTTTATTTGCCTAACATATAGTTTACCTACCTTTGATATTCTCTAAATCTCGGTCTCACTCATCCACCTTTCCCCAACACAGGTACAAAACCACACGAGTGAATTTATTATATGATCATGCTGCCAGACATTCCTCAAATCACATTAAAAACACGCCGAGTGATTGCATTGGAGTGATGAATGAGATATATTATTTACCAGCACTCCCAGCTCGTCTCCCAGTGGTCGGCCTTGCACGAGCGTTGTTCATATTAACTCCCACGAACAGTTCATGCCAGAAAAAAAGTTCCCGGGATGCCGATAACAAGACTTTTTTTTTTCCTGGTGCGGTCAAAGTTATTTATATTTATTTAACTGGTAATCACACTTCATTATACCTCTGAGCCTCTCCATTCCCTGAAGGCCTCGTGGAACTCATAATACTGTAATCTGTGGGGGAATTGTGTTTGGCAGTGTAGTGATGTGATGGTAATAGTGTTGTCTCGCTGTGCTTCAGATTTATTTGCTCTATGGTCTCAGTTAAGAGGCAATAATAATGAATAATAAATAAATAATAATAAATAAATAATAATGATAATAGTAAATATAATAATAGTAATAATAATAATAATAATAATAATAATTATAATAATAATAGTAATAATAATAGTAAAAAATGATGATGATGATGATAATAATAATAATAATAATAATAATAATAATAATAATAATAATAATGATAACAATGATAATAATAATGATAACAATAATAGTAGTAATAATAAATAATAGTGATAATTATAATATTAATACTAATAACAAAAATGACAATAATGATAATGATGATAATAATAATAATAACAATAATAATAACAATGATGATAATGACAATAATGATAACGATAATGATATTGATAATAATGATAATGATAATGATAATGATGATGATAATGATAATAATAATAATAATAATAATAATAATAATAATAATAATAATAATAGTAATAATAAACAACAATAATACTGATAATAATAATAATAATAATAATAATAATAATAATAATAATAATAGTAATAATGATAATAATAATAATAATAATAATAATAATAATAATAATGATAATAATAATAATAATAATAATAATAATGACAATAAAAACAATTATAATACTAATGATAGTAATAATAATAATGATAATAATAATAATAATATTAATAAATAATAATAATAAATTCTACTACTACTACTACTACTACTACTACTACTACTACTACTACTACTACTACTACTACTACTACTACTACTACTACTACTAATTTTTCAAGCATGGTGACAACACATATCTAAACATTCTTGATAAAAACTAGAGATATAAGATGATTAAAAGGACACATGGATGAAAATGAACTATAGGAAGACATTTGGAGAATTCTTTTTGAACTGGACACCAAAGATTGTTGAACGGATTTTCTTTATTTAATGTCTGGGATTTATGAACATTTTCCACTTCTCTTACTTTCACCCCCAACAATATCAACCGAAACACATATTACACTTCGTTTGTGCTTCCTTTCTTTCTTGACTGCTGTGAAAACACCTTCTGTCTCTCTTGTGCCCTCTCCTCAAAAAAGAAGAAAATATAAATAGATAGATAAAATAAGTAAATAAATAAAAGATAAACAGTAGATAAAGTAAATAGATGAATAAGTGAAATACAATAAACAGATAAATAGAATAGAATAGAATAAATTAAATAGAACAGAATAAAATAGAGTAGAAAATCAATCTTCGAGCAACAATTTATAGAGGAGGAGTAGTGATATCGTCATTCTATTTAGGGGCAGCATCAATGTATTAAAAAGAGTAGTAATGATGTCATGTATAATTCTGTTTCTATCAGGACACTGGTGGCCTGACTGACACATCTCCATTGCAACACCATGTGGAGGTATCAAATATTATTATGGATATGATGTATCTTTTTTTGTATGCGTATAAAAAATGGAGTCCCGCCTTAAAATTAAAAATGAAATGGAGAAAAAGGGGAAGAAAAATTAAGCATATAAAAAGGAGAGAGAAAAAGAAAAGAAAAAGAAACGGCACACATTGCCGCTTCGATAAGGAAAAATTGAAAGCTAAATCCATAATTGATTTAAAATTTGCAGGTTATGTGATACTCTCCTCTTAAAGGTGTCTATGTCAAAAAGAGGAAAATTGATAAAAAAAAATAGATAGGGAAGGTATTCCATTCCAGAGTTTACCGGGAAAAATGACGGCATGGATATTGCTGGGCGTGTATATTAGTGGCGGATGAAAAGGAGAACGTGCACCAAGTCTTGCGGATCGTGTCAGGAGCACCGGAGAAGCGGGACATGAAATTAGCAAAGTCAGAAAAGGTGATGCAGAAATAACGGGAAAAGAAGGTGAGTAAGATGTTATTGATTGACTGAGGGAACAGAAACGTGACAGGAGGAGCAATGAAACGTATATGTATTGTATCGACCAGGCAGATTGGATAAGGAAATGTCAACCTAGTATATTCAGCATTTTGAGGTTTTCTGCATACCGTCTCACCCTTTGTCTCTGCCGTGCTAAGGAATGTTGTGCAGGAGACGCCTTCCCTTCTTCAATACGTGTGTCGCATAATGGTGAAGGAAGTGCTAGTGTTTTAATGATATCTGGATTTGATGACATTTATTTGCTCCGCCATCAAAACTGCCAGCTAGCGGTGCGAAGCTTTACTGTGATATAATAACATACTAGATAGAAATGCATATTTTTTGCCAATTATACCGTAGATTTTTTTACCAGTGCCACGAGACTAACAAAAACCGTGAAATCTGAACTCCATCCATTCCTCCATCCATCCGCCAGCCCATACAGACAAGTTGCAACGATGAATGCATCTTTACCTGTCCTGAACTGCATCCATCCATCCATCCATCCGCCAGCCCATACAGACGAGTTGCAACGATGAATGCATCTTTACCTGTCTCCCCGAAGTCTGACTCTTCACCAAGCACAGCGACCCTTCCTCGGGAGACAAAAGATCGGTGATGACGGCCGAGTTACCTGAGTTTATCTTGCCCGTGCATCCCTACCTGCACAATCACCGGCCGGCCTTTATGGGGGAAATGAACAACTACGAAGACAATGCACCGCCTGGCTCCCTCCGCACTCAAAAATGTCGATCCCTTGAGTAAAGAAGAATAGTTTTGCTCAGTAAACTTTGGGTATAAATAAAGACTTTGAAATGTTTGTCTGATATGAATAGATGGATTGATGGATATATAGTTAGCTAGATAGATAGGTAGAAAACTAGACAGGACGATAGATATATATGAATAGGTAGATAAAGAGGTAGATAGATAAAAAGATGGGTAGATAAATGGATAGATATATGTAGGTAAGCACTAGGTTCATACATATATACACACTGTAAACACACACACACACACACACACACACACACACACACACACACACACACACACACACACACACACACACACGGCCCGGTAGCTCAGTGGTTAGAGCGCTGGCTTCACAAGCCAGAGGACCAGGGTTCGATTCCCCGGCCGGGTGGAGATAATTGGGTGTGTCTCCTTTCACGTGTAGCCCCTGTTCACCTAGCAGTGAGTAGGTACGGGACGTAAATCGAGGAGTTGTGACCTTGTTGTCCCGGTGTCTGGTGTGTGCCTGGTCTCAGGCCTATCCCAAGATCGGAAATAATGAGCTCTGAGCTCGTTCCGTAGGGTAACGTCTGGCTGTCTCGTCAGAGACTGCAGCAGATCAAACAGTGAATTACACATACACACACACACACACGTAGTGTAGTGGTTAGCACGCTCGACTCACAATCGAGAGGGCCGGGTTCGAATCCCGGTAAGCGGCGAGGCAAATGGGCAAGTCTCTTAATGTGTGGCCCCTGTTCACCTAGCAGTAAATAGGTACGGGATGTAACTCGAGGGGTTGTGGCCTCGCTTTCCCGGTGTGTGGAGTGTGTTATGTGATCTCAGTCCTACCCGAAGATCGGTCTATGAGCTCTGAGCTCGCTCCGTAATGGGGAAGACTGGCTGGGTGACCAGCAGACGAACGAGGAGGTGAATCACACACACACACACACACACACACACACACACACACACACACACGCACAGATTGTTTCCCTACTCTTTTCTTTATAATATTTTTTCCTTACATTATTAATCCAGTACCTTAACCCATAGTATCTTGTACATTACACTTTTCTCCCCTTGTATTTAGATTCTTCACTTGACTCCCTTACCTATATACAAGACACAACTTCTGGCGGTTTCTTCTTCACTCTACGCATTTACAGGAGTTAGTAATACAGTTAGGGTTCGTTCTTAGTGTACTGCGGCTTATTTGTTCCTTCTCTTAACAATGACGTATAAGGAGGATGCGAATAAGCCTAACTAGTGAGTATTTCCTCTTCACCTGCCACACTATTTCTTGCCATCGCCTTTAAGCGGAATTAATATCATCAAATAGTAACGGCCACAGCACGTCTTGCCACCGAGCCACAGAAAACGAGATGCAATAAGGAAAGTGGGGAAAAGTTAGTCTCTTATTTCTATGAAGATATTTTGAATTGGCATATTAACGAAGAGAAGTTATTTATAGGTATGACGGCGATATGCATCAATTCATTGCGGGAAATCTGTATTACAAACATCTAAAAGAGGGAAAGGGGATTTATAGATTAGGTCCTCCAGTCCTGTCAAGTGTAATGTACGAAGATGACTGCATCACAAGAAAGGAAATGTCTTAGCTTGATTAATGAGCAAAGAAATATGCAGAATAGTAATAAAGGGTTGAGATGCTAAGATTCTTCAACTTTAATTTTCTTTTCTTTAATGACGCAATTGATAATTTTGAAGCCTCCCTTAGAAAAAAAAAGACTGAAAATACTAATCGTGTATCAAATAACAGTACTAAGTCATTTTAAGCAAAGATTCGACTCTTTCATCCGCAAAATTCCCGCTCACCGTATGAAATATTTAGTACCACAGGCTTCAGGAGACAGACCAAAGTTAGACGTGGGTTATGGTGACAGCCAGACGGACGGTGGCGGCGAGGCGGGACACCTGGCGTATGTCCTAATCATTCCAGACGCCACCGCTGGGAGGAATCCGTAATTCCACTCCCAGGAACGTATTCGGGTGCAGTACGATTGAAAACACGTTAGTTGTGCACCTTTCCTGTGTGTGCGGGTGAATGAGCCTACTGGAAGAGTGGTAGGAAAGTGTTCTTGTGTTTTATGTAAGACTTACTCGTTTTTGTTTCCCTTAATCTTGTTACACGGAGACTAGCCAGTATGAGAGGGGAGCCTCGGGGGGACGTGAAGGAAAGAGGACAGGCCAGACAGAGGCAGGGTCAGCGGGCCTTCACTTTCACTAACTTCCCCCGCACCTTTGCTCTCCTCTTCCTCCTCCTTCGATTAGCCTGCAGCGGCGTTATTGTGTGGCGGTGGGTCTCCCTGACACACCGCCGGGAGGGTGACGGCCGGGCTATTCAGAAGGCCTGTGTGGCCGATTGATCTGGCCTCACCCTTCACCATCCACCGCTCCCCGCCACACTCACCGCTCTATACCTCACTACTCTACCCACTTCCACTTCATAACCACGCGACTCCATACACACACACACACACACACACACACACACACACACACACACACACACACACACACACACACACACACACACACACACACACACACACACACTCTCTCTCTCTCTCTCTCTCTCTCTCTCTCTCTCTCTCTCTCTCTCTCTCTCTCTCTCTCTCTCTCTCTCTCTCTCTCTCTCTCTTTTTCTTTTTTCCATCCAAAGTGGTTATATAATTCTACCGTTAGATGTCAGGCTAATTAAATTCCATTTTGAGTTTGCAGTTCATTTTTTGGTCTCCTTGTTGAAATATAGCAAAATTATGACTTTAATGCACTAAATACTGTTCTATCAATAGTTTTGTTTATCACTAACTGTTAATTACAGTATGACAATCAGTACTTCATTCGAATATTACTGAAGAAAATGAAAACTAATAGCTATATATTTAAATCCCATCACTATTTTCTGTGTTTAGTTTATTTTTACTTCGAGAGTCTAGACTTACACCACAACATTTCATTATGCAAAGAGTGAATCAAGTCTCATTTCTTCTTAGTGTGATGTAGCGAAATGTATCATATAATTCAAATCTAAGCAACATGTTCTCCGATAGGGCTTCCAATAATGCTGTGACGCCGAATCCTGCTCATTGTTTGACTGTATTTGCTTCCGGTATTTATTTTTGTCTGCGTTTGTCTTTGAAATTGTTTACTTAAGGTAAGAACATACTATTTAGCTTTCTTTGTGTTTGTTTATGATAGAGTTTATCTTACGTTAAGGACAGACTTTAGTTTACCTTAAGCTTCGTTTGTTCTGAGTGTTTACTTTCTACTAAAGAAAGATAATTTTGTTTCATCCTTCCTAACTCTTGCACTGCTTCAAAAAAGGAAGCTATAAGATATCTCAAATCTAAATTAATCCGCTTTTAAATATATCCTCTTATAATTATCATTTTGGGATCAGCACACTTAGAAAACACGTTAAAGAATTAAAAATAATTTGATAGGTGTGGTGTGTTTGTGGGTGTGGGGACGGGGATGGTAGGGACACTGGTGAATGAAGACGGTGGTTCCTTGGTCTGTTTGTGTCTGGAGTGGGTGACAACATGATCCAGCTGCCGGAAAAGCCTCTCGATTATCCTACACAAAGGGGAACTTCCGCCTGAGGGAATCTTGTGGACGGAGAATGTTGATTTATAAAGAGAAAGATATAGGAGGGAGAGTGGTGATGGAGAAGAGGGGAGAACGTGAGGGGAAGAGGAGGATTGTAAAAGGGTCCAGAGAGGAAGATGATAAAAGACGAACCTCTGTGTTGAGGGAAGAAAAGAAAGCAAAGAAAGGGAGTGAGGGAGAGGAGGCAGAGCGAAATGAATCGAAGAATAAGAAAGTGAAAAAGAAGAAGGATGCAAAAGTAAAGGCGGGATAAATATTCATAATTGGATCAGTAAGCCAGAGGTGAGGACAAAGAGAGGCGATCAGCAAAGGCAAGGTGGACGAACAAGAAACTCCAGTAAAAACTTAAATTGGAAATCAAACCTGAGGTGGAGTACGTACCACGAGCAGTTATGGCTACGTCTTTAGTCTGCGCCGGCTTGCCTCAGCACTGCCAACACGTGAAGCCACCTTAAAGAAACTACCAGGGTAATGATGAAGAAAAATGCATCACAAAAAATTGAGAACTAGATAAGAAGATAAACCTTCTAGATGGGGAAAAATAATTCACAAAAGAAAAAGACGTATTAAATTTGGCGATTATTACAGAAAAATCAGGTGTTTAAGGAAGTGAGCTTAACGGAAAATTACAGCAAAGAAGATAATGATTATTCAGGATGATTAAAATGGCAGGGATATAAAGGAGTCTGGAAAACTAACCTGTATGTAAAAGCATTTCACGGAAGAGTAAAAGATGAGGTGAGGGTTTTATTGTGGTGAGGCAATTTACGGGAGAAAAAAAAAAAAAACTGCAACAAAATAAGGAAATGATTAAGACTTTGCCAAAAGGACGAATATTTCTCAGAAAAATTAAATACATAAAAAAAAATTCAAACAGAAAATTTGAAATAACCAAGATGAATATTACGTATGCAAGAAATGACGTTGAAAAAACATTTAGGAAATTTAGGTTGAAGAAAAGCTGCTTATAAAAATGAATAAATAAACACGAAAAACAAACAAATAAACGTTAGAAAATGTAATGTAGTTTTCACTTATCGTCACTTCATTGTGTAGATTCGTGTATTTCTTTTGTGTGTGTGTGTGTGTGTATGTGTGTGTGTGTGAATTTGTGTTGACATCATATATGGATAAGTACAATGCGTTTGAAATAATCACATTTCTATAAAGGTGGCACATAGGTTCACATCGAAAGCTAAAAAAAAAAAAAAATGAACGGATTTATGTTTTAATGACTGTTCTAGCGTGTTAGATACTTTTTTTTTCTCTCCCTCTAGTCTTAAATTTTCCAGAAAAGCTTTTATTTGTTTGTCTGTTTATTTGTATATTTATTTTAATTCCGTTTTTTTTTCATCTTTGTATTCTAGGATTTATGTTTTAATGACTGTTCTAGCGTGTTAGATACAAATACAGAGCTTATGACTTTTTCATTGCTCAGCGCGCCCATCTATGAACGCCTCCCTCACTGCAAAGCAAACTCGTAGAACAAATGACGGATTATGAGACTAAATATTGTACTTAATTGATGACAAAACTGTTTATTTTTACTGAAAGAGGTAAAACAAATCACCAATTTATACTTAACTGGGAAAGAAGGAAATAACGTCTTAGTAGAAGTCAAAAGATCAAGAGATTTTGATTGTAGACAAATATTTTCAGGAGCATTGAAATGTTAAGAACACATCATTACGTGAAAAGAGATAGAATGTGATAGCTCGTCATTATAAAGTCAACAGATTAGGAGAATATGTGAATGTAAACATGTATCTCTATTGGACGTTAAGATCACACCCAAAAGTGATCCCAAAAAAGAGTATGATTTCATGTTTTTCTCTTTCACCGCCATTTATGCAAACCTATAAGTGATTCCCGTTCCTCTCTTATCAACTTTAGACCACCCGACATTCGGCACGAAAATAAATGACCTGGATTCACTGCGGCGCACGAAAGGACAAATGCCAGAAATGAAATGTAGAAAATGTGAAGAAAACAAAACATGGGAGCAAGATAGAAAACGAAGAAAGATGATATGCAGAAATGAAAATAAAATATTGGCATCATAAATACGGAAAGTCGAATAAAAGAGGGAGTGAAGGAATGAAAGGAAGAGGAAGAGGAATAAGAAGAAAAAATGGTAGGTAGGCAGAAAGAGGAACTGAAATAGAAAGAAGATAATACACAGGAATAGAAAGGAAATATGGATATCGTAAATAAGGAAACTTGACTGAAAGGGGAAGTGAAGGAAAGAAAGGAAGGGGAAGGGGAATAGGAAGAAGAAGGGTGGGTAGGTAGGGAGGTGGAGGAAGGAAGACAGGGAGGGGGGACCAGATTGCCATCCATCACAGGTTATTGAGCTATCAGTGTAGCGGTCCATTGGGCGCCGCCACCAAGAAACGACGCTTAATGAAATAACGGATACAGAGTGATGGCAGCGGGGCGAACTGGTGTGTGTGTGTGTGTGTGTGTGTGTGTGTGTGTGTGTGTGTGTGTGTGTGTGTGTGTGTGTGTGTGTGTGTGTGTGGTCTTATTGTGCGTCTGCAAGGTTTAATCAAGATGTTGTGGTCCTGTTTAATATACGATTCGTGACTATATTGGTGTATGTCTGCTCTATGTGTATTGTGGAGCGGCTTGCTGTATGTGCAGCATTCGTATAGGGTTAAGTTGATAAGTGATGCCTTATGTGATCACACTTATCTCGCTCCGTACAGTTACTTGCGTCTGGAAATACTTATACCACATACATGCAACTGTTAAATCTTACATATATATATATATATATATATATATATATATATATATATATATATATATATATATATATATATATATATATATATATATATATATTTATATATTATACAGTTCTTATTCGTCTTGCATTGTATAAGCGTGATAAATCATTTGCAGATTGTGGTTGGTAATATGTATGAATAATCTGACATACCGTACTTGGTGACTAATGAGACATATATAATAAAGTATGAATGACGTTATTTTTCTCTATTCTTTCCAGGAGCTGTAGTGTCGGTCATAGTCCAAAGATCTGATGGCTTTCCTCACTTTAACTTTAATTTTCTATGTTCATCTTGTATTCAAATTGTTGCATTAGAGGTGCATTACTGGTATAACATCTTTGTATATTTCCACTTGTCTAGTTATAATAACTGGGATTTGTGAGCTCCAACACCATCTCATAATATGCAACCAATGTTCTATTTGGCACACGCTGTACACACCCACTGACTCATTGCGAATTACATAGGTGTGGTGTATTAGATTAGAAGCAAGATTGTATTGTCCTGTCCTCAAACACGAGTAAACCTTCGCACAACACTTACCTACTATCTAAATCATGTCTGTTTCTTGCTCGCAATACCCGCCCCTAAATTTCTTGACACTGAGCATCTAGAGAGTAATTTGTATCCACGACCCTTTGTTCGTCCATCTTCCTTCCCTTATGATAATGTCCTCTGTGTCCACGTTTTCCATTCCTCTTATTACTTTAAACATCATAATTAGGTCTCCCCTTTCTCGCCTTTCCCCTAATGGCTGCAGCTTTTGTTTCTTCCAACCTTTCCTCATGCGATAACTAGACTTGTCACCAATTTAGCTGCTATATTCTTTCTTGTATTCCGTCCCTTACATGTTATTTTTTGTGTAAGAGAAGGAAATCACATTCGTGCAAGAGAGAGAGAGAGAGAGAGAGAGAGAGAGAGAGAGAGAGAGAGAGAGAGAGAGAGAGAATTTTTAGAAGACTCACTATATTACCTTCCACTTCTTTTTCTATCCATTAAATTACAAAAAAATAATATTATCGAAAATCTGAGAAGAGCGGAGTATATGTGCATTATATCAATTAACGCATCTGTGGCTGACAAATCAAGTAATGAATACGTATCCTTAGTATTCCTGCATACCTTCTTAACTCTCACCACATGAGCAGATCCCTTCCTTTCCCAAATCCTTATAGCGTTTTTGTGTCCTTGACCGTTCTGACGCATAGCGAATTGGCGAAGGGGGGGGGATGAAAAAGACCTTATCACAGGTCATCCAGACTAATAAATCTCTCACCTTTCCCCTCCTTCCCCCTCTTTCCCCTCCCTTCCCTCGTGTTCCTCCTTCGCCTCTGCCCCTGAGAATGTCATGTCCACCCACACTATAGCGAGACGCACCTGTATTTTGCTCCTTTTTCGGTGCCTTCGATCGCCAGGTAATAAGGTTATCTGAGGTAATAAGGCGACTCGATACTGCCTTGCTCCTCGCTCATCTTCCTTAAGTAGGTTTATTAGGTGTCGGGTTATTGATGCTGCTAGTAATTATTATACTCACCCGCTTCGCCTGCCTCTCCTCCTTCTCCTTCTCTTCCTCCTCTTTCTCTTCCTTCTTCTCTGTTGCTGCTGCTTCTTCTTGTGAGTCTTCTTTCTTTCGTCTTTTTGTTTTCCTTTTTTTTCCTTCTTGTCTTCTATCTCTTCCTTGTCTTTCATCTCTTCCTATTCTCTCTTTCTCAGTCGCTCTTTCTTTTTTCTTATGCTTCGTTGTTGTTGTTCTCTTCTCATTTTTTATTTGTTCTTATTCTTTGCCTTGATGTTGTTTTTCATTATCGTCATGTTCAGTGCTTTTCCTCCTCCTCCTCCTCCTCCTCCTTCTCCTCCTCCTCCTCCTCCTCCTCCTAAAATTAGATCACTATCCTAATGATTTATTGCTCGTACCATGGCAGGGATTGCACTAAGGTGGTATTGGCCCGTGCGTGGTACCCTTAGTCGTGGGGGTCCTAGGTGTGTGTGTGTGTGTGTGTGTGTGTGTGTGTGTGTGTGTGTGTGTGTGTGTGTTTTGATTGTCTGTTTACCTCTGTGTTTATGTTTCTGTCTATCTGTGTGTGTCTGTTTGTATGTATGCTCATGATTTAGCGGGTTTAGCATACTGAAAAAATGCACTTTACAAGACTACATACTCGTATTTACATGAAGATAAAACAAGGAAGGTTAAAAATTTTCTTCCATTTTCAGAAGATTTCATAGGGCAATTAACCTCCTTAATACTAATTGCTGACATTCTTCTTTATTGAATTAAGTGGCATTATTAAACTGAGCAGTAATAAAGCTACTGGCATTAAAAGTTCATCGGTGTTGTCTTTCGATCGCCCTCCAAATTATCAGCCAACCCACTTCATTAAGCACCAGTACACGCAAAAACTGTCAAAGGATAAAACAACATACAAGGGAAATGTTCTGCGGTATGTTCATTCGCGGTCATAAGTTGTGTCCTGTTTCGTCGCCATAAAGAGTTGTAGACGGCTCAGATTCCAACCCTCTACGCGCCAGCACCTCGCATTCTTCTCTTCACGACGTACCGCTGTTCATACTTTCAAATCTGAGGTAATTACAGCTTACCTTGGCGACGACACGGGACAACTTATGACCACAACTGTACATAACAGAAAGTAGATTTTTGTTATGCCTTTTAATTTTATGCAATTTTCATTTTAGTTATGAAAAGCGACAACTCGAAGATATTCAGTGTTTTAGGGTGGCACGGCGCAGGAGGAAGAACAATGCTGTCAGGCTCTTACTTGTCCGTGTAGGTAGAGACTGCTAGTGGCGTGGTGGTGGTGGTGGTATATTACTTGATGGTGTGTAGTGGTAATCTTTAAATGGCTTACAGTAATTGTTATTAGTTGGTGAAATTACAGTGGTGACAATAATTAAGGTAGAGTGACATGTAATGAAAATGTTAATGATGTTCATAAAGCAATCGCTACAAATGTACTCATGGTTAACAGTAATGATGATATTCGTAGTTGTGGAGGTACGAATAATAAAATGACATTAGTGGTGGCAATATGAAAAGCAATGATAATAATATTCATTATGATAACAGCACGCAAAATGTAGCAAATATTGCAGTTGTGGGACGTGTACCTGTTACAGCAAATCAGAATCGGATTAGTAGGAATGGGAATCCTGATAAAAGTTACATTTTTATAAAAGAAAGATCTTATTTCCCTTCTGACTTCATTCGTGAAATCTTTGCCAAACACTCTCGCCTTGATGGCAGGCGAGTTGCTAACACGGCATCATTCTTCATGAAAGATGACACAAAATACCCAGTAATTACAGGGAGACTAACTAAATGCCATTGGTTAGTAAACTCTTTGAAAGCATAATTGGAGGCAAGCCTGTTGTCCATTACCTTAATTACAAGGGAATCAGAAAGGGGCTAACTGGTGGTGACCCCGCCAACCGCTTCGTGGCGTCCATATGTTGTGTTGACTGCTCCAAATGTCCCGCAAACTACCAATTAACTTTTACTTTGTTTACGACACTGGGTGACCACAATATGGGTCTTAAAGAGGCATCACTATAAACATAAACAGCCATCACTTTAAACATGACATTATGGTTACTTAATTTTAGAATTTCTTTACACAGCTTTGAAAAATACAACATGACATATTCTATCATGGATAACTAACGTGTGATTTGAAGCCCATTGGTGTCACGAAGTGGACCAGAGAGTCATCAGGCTCTCCTGTCCCACCCTTAAATAAATTCACAATAAAATCAGTGTTATGGCGGTGCTTTTAAAATTCCTTGGACGACTACTGTTCGCCTTGACTAATATTTGTTTTCATCATATTGTCTGTGTGTGTGTGTGTGTGTGTGTGTGTGTGTGTGTGTGTGTGTGTGTGTGTCGTTAGTTGGCAATTTGCTATATATATTTATTACTGTTAATGACCAGATATGTTGGAAAGAATAGAGAGGAGGAGAAATTAAACTTTTTGTGTGCACGGTAACACCAGTGATGGCTTACTGTCACACTGCATGGCGAATGTTACTAGCAGTCCTTTACTGACAAATGCTCACGGAAGTAAATAAGTGGTGATGGGCAAGACAAAAGAAGTAAACAAAATTGTTCCTGCTACTACTACTACTACTACTACTACTACTACTACTACTACTACTACTACTACTACTACTACTACTACTACTATTACTACTACTAGGATAGTGTTGGTTTCCTGGATGATATGCGTGACAGGCATCGCAACATGAAGCTTCAGTGCTCTCCACGCAGCTCCTTCAGGAAGTCTGGAGTGTGTCAAAGGTTTCCCTCGTATCCTGGCGACGACCCTCAAGGAAAATATACACAATCTCCACGTGCCATTGTCCCTTTAAGTATTCCTTTGGCGTGGTTGAGATGCTGTACCAGTTTTCGAAGCTTGTCCAATGCGTCTTGCGTATCAGAATCAAGATAATCCAGGATTGTGTTTTCCTTATTGAAATACGAATTGGTCTTGTTGTGCATGGAGAGGTCTGGTAATCCATCATACTAGGCAATTATATGAAGGGGAAAACGTCTAATTCGTTTTCTATCTTGTGTTTGCAGATATGTGTTGTTCCATCTCCTATTACTGTGCATGGATTTGTTTGCTAACTTTCCAGGATAGATACACCAGTTACGTGATATAGAAGCTACTAACTCTTTTTGAGATTTAAGTGTGTATTTTCATTATATATTACTGTACATGAAATTGTTTTCTAACTGGATAAACTAAAAATACTAGTTATATGAGACAAAGAACCTTCCGATGTTTTTTTTTTTTTTTTTCCTATCTTCTATATCCTTGGCGATGTAGGTGTATAATTTCATTTTATTCTAACCACTGATACTGGACACTATCTTAAAAGAGGCAAAGGAACTCCCATTTCTCGTTCCAATGCTTTTTCTATCTTGCATATGCTTGGAGATGTAAATGTATAATTTTCACTGTATTTTGACCGCAAATGATGTAGACTATCTTGCATGAGACAAAGGGATTCCCAACTCTTTTTATATTACCAAGCACTAGGAAGAACCGACATTCACTGCAGACTTAGGAGGATTTCACATCAAAGTGACGCGCCGCACTTGGCATGCCACTCCAAAACGAACCTTTCGAAACAAATTGAACGTTTCAGGAGTGGCGTGACGCGTTGCATGTGTCACGTGTCACCGGGATGCCAATCCGGGCTGGGACAGGATCTTTTTTCCCTTTCAACAGCCTGTGTCATGCTACCTCGGTCCACTATTGTGAAATTCAACCCTTTTGCTGCTATGGTCGCCCTTCGCTAACATTCAGGATGCTGTAGAATTTTTTTTTTTGCCTTGTTACACACACACACACACACACACACACACACACACACACACACACACACACACACACACACACACACACACACACACACACACACATACCTATACCCACACATACACATACACACGCATGCACAGGCACATGCACATGCGCGCACACATCCCCACCCACACACACACACACACACACACACACACACACACACACACACACACACACACACACACACACACACACACATATATATATATATATATATATATATATATATATATATATATATATATATATATATATATATATATATATATATATACAGAGAGAGAGAGAGAGAGAGAGAGAGAGAGAGAGAGAGAGAGAGAGAGAGAGAGAGAGAGAGAGAGAGAGAATATAGGAAGTTGACATTAAATGACTCAGTGCTACTTTGTTATGCGATCTACACAGCCGACGTCATCTACCAGAGTCAAATTCTGCTTTGGTATGCTATCTAAATGTTTCAATTATTCATTATACCCTAAGTAGAATTTTCTATATATACATACCTACATTTTTGAAAACTTGAGTTAATGAAAATAATAGTGATAACAACAATAATAAGCAAATATGAAACAAAGAGGCAATGAAACATATATTTAGATGCACAGACGATACCTGCATTACGAATAGTATTACAGTGACATTACAGTCCCAATGAAAAGGTTCGCAATGCGTTTTTCAAATGAAATATGAAAATATAAGGAATTATAACACTGTATCACATTGATGTGGGAAAATATGTAGCTACTTTATCTCCCGAGATTTCACAATATGTATAAGAAAAAGTATTGAGCTTTCCTGGACTTTTTGTCATATAGGACATGTACTGCTGGATGTGTTATCATATCAATTATGTACTAAGTAAACTGAGATAATGAAAATCAATTTGAATAAATAAGTGATTAGATAAATAAATAGCGATGATTATGATGCGCGTGACGAAGACAACGATAGGATTCCACGATATGATACGATTCCACGATAACGATACGATTCCACGATAACGATGGTATTCCACGATATTGATACGATTCTACGATAACTATACGATTCCACGATAATTGCGTGAATTTGCGCATGTTCATATGTGACTAGATAGAGACAATAATCCAATCACAGATTGCTTCTGTACCTCCACCTGTCAATTTATGAACCAAATGGTATAAAATATTTAGAATAAATTGAATAATTATTCTAAAATCGGCCGTAGAGAAAGCTTGCAATAAATGTTAAATGCAACCTCTTCATTTCGTCTGTGACCTTGTTATAAAACCTTTAAGCTAACACCTTAAGGGGTCTTTGGATACTTAGATGCCAATAAGCAATAGATAAGATTACGGAAGGGAGCACAGGCAGCATATCGAGACATTGTCTATGCCGGAGTAAAGTGTGCTGTACAACATGTACTGTACGTACATCACCTTGTTGAATCGGGGCAGGAACTTTAACACTCGAACAGACATCCCACTCATGTTTCAAATTTCCAAACCAGATATTCTCTCGAAACCAAGACAAGTTTTCCTTATCCCTTGAGAATCAAAGGCAAAATTATTTTCTTCTTGCTGTAGATCACAAGATGAAGAGTTGACCGCAAACCAAAGTAGCTTTATGACACGTAGCCCGCGTACCAAAGTACCACCAATGACTTACAAAAATAATCATAAATAGTTATGGAAAACATCAAGTACGTAAAAGAAAGTGTAACTCCAAACTGGTTATTAACTAAGATAATGATAATGTAAATGATGTTAAAGATAGAAAATGTGGATGTATGACGCACTTTGTAAAATTCTTTTGAAGTCCTAGAGCTGATTTTAGTTTCAGCATAAACGTCGGTAACTGTAGCAGCGCAGAGGATACACGATGGACAGATGGAACTTGTATGAAAGTATTGAAAGTTATCTGTAATAAACTCCTTGTCCCTGCAAAGTTATATAAGGTCAGAGATCAATAATGAAAAATGTCATACCGATGGACAGACACTCTTCTAAACAATTCATAATGATATTGGAGGAAGCTTAAATTGGAGGAACATAAAGGAACCATTAAGTCGGAAGGCCTACGCGTGGCAGTCCCTGTATGAATTCAGACTCGCCAACATCCGCCTTTCACAAAAAGCAGCTGCCCCTGGTGAGGCTCGAACTCACAACCCCGGCATGGCTCAGCAGCGAACACTGTCTATAAGTACCGTGCGCTAACCGATTGCGCCACAGGGGCACGCTTGAGGAGAAACTAATGATCCGTTTTTCTAAATATCTCTTCATTTCTGAAACGTTCACCTAGTACTATCATTGCTCTATAAAGGTGTACTTTATGGAAAGAAAAGTGATTTACAATTGTATGAAGAAATTATATAAATTATGACTAATATAGCAACCGGTGTGTGTGTGTGTGTGTGTGTGTGTGTGTGTGTGTATTTGTATCGTCATTTACGAATAACACGATAATTCATTACAGAAATCTGAATTATGCAGTGATCTTCAATTCAACGTGGGCACAACTTACAACAAACATAAATCAAGGAATTACTGGTAAAATGGAGCCCGTGTGTCATTCACTCTCCGAACACTGGCTGCCAGTGAGGAGATGAGTGACGTCAATCTGCGTGACGTCACTGATAATGTAACATCAAATTTACCTTTTGCTTTGAAGACTGTACATTGGTCATGATTGTCTCCATCTGGTTCAGTGCCCTGTCTCCTGAATCTCATCTCACACTGCCTCATTACGTTTCTTTACCGTAAGGACTTTATTGACGGAATATTCCTTTCAGTAACAAGTTAACGTTCTGTGCGAGGAACATTTAATTTACTCCCTTACGTTAGCGTCCCGTCAGTTATGCGTTCTCCTTCAGCAACATTGTGACCACTACAGCGTGCTCATCCCGTACTTTAACTCCCACTCTGAAAAGGAAAAAACGAATAAAAATTTCATCTAATTCTTCCTTATGTGCATTCATTACTGCTCTTCAGCCGTTCGTTCAGCTTTTCACTTTAAAGAAGACAGAGAAAACAACACTTCAGTACGACACGCAGTACGAGATATGTGATGGCAAGTAAGGAAGTGAATCATAAACTCTTAGGTGGCAGTTTTCGTTCTCATTCTTCAGCGTCACCGTCTTTGTGTGTCAGGGAGGAGGTAGTGGTGGTGGTGGAGAGAGTGGTGGTGATGGTGGTGGTGGTGGATGTTGTGGTGATGTGGTGGTAGTGGAGAGAGTGGTGGTGATGGTGGTGGTGGTGGTGGATGTTGTGGTGATAGTAGTGGTGGTAGTGGTGGAGATAGTGGTGAGAGTAGTGGTGGTGGTGGTGGCTGCTTTGAAATACTTTGCAATCGGAAGAAGCAGGAAATTAAAGCAAATAGAGCAAATAATCACCAATTTTCCAAACATATTCTTCTGCTAATAAACTGCAGGAAACGTTCTCGAAAGCCACAGGGTAAATATGTAAAAGAATGTGAAAAGTAGAATTGGAGTTTTCGACATGACATAAAGACCATTAAGTTAAAATTGATATAGTTATGTAAAAAGTGCCTATGGATATATCTGTGAAGTAAAGAACATTTATAAGTTATGAAAACAAAGTAATGAAGAATAGCAGTAAGATGCAATACGTTCTATAAGTAAGAAAAATAAATATACAATACGTTCTATAAGTAAAAAAAATAAATATACCTATATATCAGAAGTATTAAATCTTTTTCCGCTGTGAACAAAAAGAAATGTTTTTAAACTCACTTTACACTCGGATACGAAAACTCGAGTGTGTAAAATGAGACAGAGAAAATCGCTTGACATTAAATAAGAGAATCAAAAGATGATAGAAAAAGGATAAAAAGAGACACCCACATTGTACACGTGGAAAAAAAAAACACGAATTGCTAGTCACTTTGGCTTGAGATCAGTGTCGCGTGCCACTTGCCACTTGTCACTTTGGTGTGAAATGCTAAAGGACCTTTCACACTAAAGTGACACATCGCACGTGGCATGTCACTTGAACCAGAGGGAACATGCAATGCGTCACGCCACTACTGTGTGTTTCTGAAGATTCCTTTTCAAGTGGCATATTGTATGGTATACCTCGTGGAACTTAACATTTTGGTGTCATATCATCCAAATAGTGACGTACGAGTATTGGCTACCGACGTCACTAATATATTTCATCCTCCTTTGAAACAGAAGGGTTAGTTTTGATACTCATCAGAGAAGAGTACATTGATAGGTGATGAAGTTAGTTTTAGGCAGCATTGGGTATAAAGCAAAGGTGACGCAGATTGGATCCTTTAGGTTAGCACTCGTATTCCTGACCGTCTTGGAGACAAGCCCAATATTCTTGATCTCTTCCTCACCTCTAATCCTTCTGCTTATGCTGTCACCCTTTCATCTCCGTTGGGCTCCTCCGATCACAATCTCATTTCTATATCTTGTCCTATTTCTCGAATCCTTCCACAGGATCTCCCAAAGCGAAGTTAGGTGTTCTGAGGCGTCTCCGCCAGTTTTTCTCGCCCCTCCAACTGCTTACTCTGTATAAGGGCCTTATCCGCCCGTGTATGGAGTACTCTTCGCATGTTTGGGGGAGTTCCAGTCACACAGTTTTACTAGATAGGGTGGAATCAAAAGCTTTTCGTCTCATCAACTCCCCTCCTCTGACTAACTGTCTTCAGCCTCTTTCTCACTGCCGAAATGTTGCATCTCTTTCTATCTTTTATCGCTATTTTCATGCTAACTGTTCTACTGGTTTTGCTTGCTAACTGCATGCCTCCCCTCCTCCTTCACTTTTTAGAGAGCCAGCACTCATGTGGGCCTTTTTTATCTTTTCTTTTCTTTTTTTTTTGCCCTTGGCCGGTCCTCTTCTCTTCGTAAAAAAAAAAAAGAAAAAAAAAACTCATGATAGAAATAGCTTGACTGAATTCCAGAAATGAAATAGACTCAGTAATCAAGTTGTTAGTGCCGAATTGCTAAGCTAGTTTAAAAGAAGACTAGGTACAGTACATGGTGTAAATATATGAATGAGGATGATAAATGTATGTATGTAGATAAGCTCCATAAAGTGTATACCGCGTGTAGGCCTAGTAACATTGTGTAGCTTCTCTTATGTTCTTATATATATATACGTATGTCTAACAGGTTCTGAGAATTAGTTAATGGTGAGTGCAGAAACCTATAGATATCCCCCGGCCATTAATACAGAGGTAAGACCATAACTCCATAAAAACACTGATGATTGTAAAGCTACCAGATTCTGAATATAACTAAACATTTGAACTCTTTCACTACTGGACAATTCTTAGGATTTATAAACATTCTCTGTGTTATGGAATAGGAAAGACAAATAATCAACTTTCTATTTTTTTAAATTTATTTCAGTATCTATGCATTATTTGTATTTATCTATATGTATATATGTTTCTATTGATTTATCTATTTAATTATTAACAGTGAACTAAAGGTTAACAAGAAAGACTCAAGAAAATATATAAAACTAAAATGAACCTTTAATTCCATTCTTTTTCTCACATCGTATAAACAATTTCACAAGATGCTCCGAATTTTTAGCATAGAACAATCAGAGGAGTAACTTCGCCGAAGAAAAACATTGCCCGAAGCATAAAGAAACAATATATAATAATAGTAAACATTTTTTAGTAGTACAATAAGTATCAGCGTGTCACTAGTATCGGATCAACGCGAGTACCCGTGACGTGAGATGTCGTGACATTAGGCGGCAGGTAATCACACTTCGTATAGAATGGCAATAGAAATTGTGAAGAAGTCGTGACGAGATGATGATGATTATTATTGCGCTGTTGGGGACGTTGACCTTAGCTGGAGAATAAGGTCATGATGAAAAAGTAATCTCTCTCTGTTGCGAGATAGAAAGATATGAAACAAAATGAGACAGAGAGAGAGAGAGAGAGAGAGAGAGAGAGAGAGAGAGAGAGAGAGAGAGAGAGAGAGAGAGAGAGAGAGAGAGAGAGAGAGAGAGAGAGAGAGAGAGAGAGAGAACACAAACACAAGAGGAGAATGAGGAGGTATAAAAAGCTTTCCTTGTGTATGCCAGGCAGTTCATCTTCGAGACGGGCCCACTGTGCCTGACGGGCCGCCTGGAAAATGAACAGCGATAGACCCGCTCAGGAGAAACGAGGAGAGTGGAGGAGGAGGAGGAGGAGGAGGAGGAGGAGGAGGAGGAGGAGGAGGAGGAGGAGGAGGAGGAGGAGGAGGGCAAATAGCATTGGCTCCCTACCCTCTATTACGATTCACGGTTGACCAGAGGAAGTGTGTGAATGTTGTGTGGTACTGGTGGTGATGGTGGTGGTTCTGCCCCGTTCATTTCACTCGTGGTTTTGTTCTGTTTTCTCCCCTCCCTTTACTCTCTCTCTCTCTCTCTCTCTCTCTCTCTCTCTCTCTCTAAGACGTTTCCATGACTTGAGTGGTAATATGACACGTTTTCTGTACTATCATTGTGAAAAACGAAACTTATACACACACACACACACACACACACACACACACACACACACACACACACACACACACACACACACACACACACACACACACATGATAAGTCGATTATATGTTTAACTTGCTTATGTAAATATTTGAATAGTACGGCTATAGATTTTAATTTAGTAACCCCTTGTTTTTTTCTTGACGTTACCAGCATTTCAAGGTGGTAAGAATAAGCTGAGGTCCACCAGAAGAAATAAAAAAAAATCTGCAGGGAGCCTTAGTGAAAAAGAAAGTTATTATTTTTTTTCATATTCTAAAAGGTTGTGAAGGTAAACGATGAAGCAACTTTCTTAATGCATAGCGTCGCTTCCTTCCACTTCGCCCCTTTCTTCTGGGTGTCGAGTGCCGCGGCGGTGTGTGCTACAGAGTGATGGCTTCCTTGTGTTCGGCTAACATGAGTATTGGGTGAAAAGAAAGTGGCTTGCTTGCACTATATAAATGTCGATATTAGGTAAAGTTCTCTCTCTCTCTCTCTCTCTCTCTCTCTCTCTCTCTCTCTCTCTCTCTCTCTCTCTCTCTCTCTCTCTCTCTCTCTCTCTCTCTCTCTCTCTCTCTCTCTCTCTCTCTCTCTCTCTCTCTCTCTCTCTCTCTCTCTCTCTCTCTCTCTCTCTCTCTCTCTCTCTCTCTCTCTCTCTCTCTCTCTCTCTCTCTCTCTCTCTCTCTCTCTCTCTCTCTCTCTCTCTCTCTCTCTCTCGTAATCAGCGTTCCTGTTTATGGCAAAATGGTGAGGTGCAGTCTTTGCTTTGCCCTCAGGAGGAGATACACGTTTTTACATAATTGCTAGTGAAAGGTAATGGAGGAGAAGAGGAATGAGGGGAACAAATGAAGAAATGAGCTCTCCTGAGTAACCGGCTTATAGGTAAATGGAGTAGAAACAAGATTGGTATTGATTTTTCCGTCCTTTCTTCCAGTCTTCCTTTTCCTCGTTCTCTTCCTGGTATCCTTCCTCTTATCCTTCCTTTTCTCTTCCTCTTCTTCCTCTTCATTTCTAATATTCTCTGTTCGTCTTTTTATAGGTACTATTAAAATTACCATCTCCGTTACAGCAACTACTACTTCTTACTACTGCTACTACTACTACTACTACTACTACTACTACTACTACTACTACTACTACTACTACTACTACTACTACTACTACTACTACTACTACTACTACTACTACTACTATTACTACTACTACTACTGCTACTATTACTACTACTACTATCACCATCCCCACCACCACCACCACCACCACCACCACTACACTATACTTTAAACCCAAACCTCTCTATCTATCTTGAACTTCCTTCACATCACTCAACATTTTCTCCTCTGCCCAGGATTTCATAGCAACGTGTGGAGCGGGCAGGACTGACCAAGTGAAGGCGCAATATGTAGCACACCGTTGAACACCCTAGAGCAAGGATTCCCCACTGGTATGAGAGGAAGTTGGGCTCTATAGGAGGTTAGTTCTCGTGTCTGGGTGAATATTGTGCTTTCATCTGGCGTGATCTTTCTTCACTGTAAAGGAGAGGAAAGGAGTAAAGGTAGCGAAGGTAATCGTACTAGTAGTCTCGCTTCGGGACGTTTGCTCTCCTTTACGTATAGAAGACCAGCGTTGAAATCCATTACGTTTTTTTTTGTAAAGCAATGATAAGGATGATCCAGAATTATGTAAATTGGGGCTTGATACTATTTAGATGACCCTTTCTCTCTCTCTCTCTCTCTCTCTCTCTCTCTCTCTCTCTCTCTCTCTCTCTCTCTCTCCAACCATCAATATCTCCGTGGCATTCTGGTGAAATGAAGAGAATAATATATGTTGGCGTGTTTGCCTGCATCTTTGTTCACGAAAAACCACACACGCACGCGTCGCGGAAAGGGAGTGGAGGGGTGGAGGGAGAGAGAGAAAGAGAGAGAGAGAGAGAGAGAGAGAGAGAGAGAGAGAGAGAGAGAGAGAGAGAGAGAGAGAGAGAGAGAGAGAGAGAGAGAGAGAATGACATAGAGTTCGTATCCAGTAAATGACGTAAGTGCAATGTGAATTGTACTTAACACTTGATTACTTATTGTTGCAAAATATGACGGGATTTCAAGCATTACCAGAGCCTATTTGTACCTCCTGCAGACCAGATCGAAACGTAAAGGAACACAAAGGAAAAAACAACCCATTCATTGCTATTAGTTATATAATTCCTTATTCACATTTCTTTGATCATCACTCACTTCTAAACATCGTTCTACTTAGAAATTGCAGTCTATTCTTTGTTTTCATCCCATTTTCTCTCGTAGACGTCATTAAAGATTCCGTACACTTATTTTAGCTTTGTGAATTGCTGCATATCTTATTGAAAAGGTTAAAGATACTAGAGACATGATATCCCTGGCCTGACCGTTCGTGATAAGTTGCTCTAATATAATGTGAAGCAAGAGAAGTGTGATAGTAGGATAGTAAAGCCCCGAAGACTACTACTGATGGAAGGGAAAAAGCACAAGGGAAGAGAATGTACATAGCAAGAGGAGGGGCGAGAAAGAGAAGAAGGGAAAAAAAAAATAGGAAGAAGGGGAACCAGAAGAAAATTAAAGGCAGCGCTGTAATGGAACGAAGAGAATGAGATGAGAACGAGACAAGGCTAGTGAAGGAAGGGGTCAGGGAACGCTACACACACTCTCTCTCTCTCTCTCTCTCTCTCTCTCTCTCGCTGGTAAGACGAAATTTAACAAGTGCGCATGGAAAACGAGAGAGGAAAATACACAAAAGCCACAGAGAGAGAAATGCATTTAAGATATTCCGGGAAACAAGCTTGTATCTTCAAACTCATTGCCAGAACACGTAAGCCAAAGAAACTGTAGAGAATATGTTTGATAATATGACGAGTATTCTGGGAGTCTCTGGCCAGGAAGAAGAGAGAAAGGACGAGACGAGGGAAAGGTTTATGAATGCACTGAAGGAAGGCATGCAAGTGATGGGTCTAATACGAGATGGGGGAAGCTAAGTAAAATGCAGAGAAGTGGTCTTGATGTGGTGACTTACGAGTACAGTATATCGAGGGGCTGAAAGATTATCGTTATTTTTGTCGTTTTTGTTGTTGTTGTTGTTGTTGTTGTAGTTATGTCGCTCTTGTTATGGTCACTACTACTACTACTACTACTACTACTACTACTACTACTACTACTACTACTACTACTACTACTACTACTACTACTCCTAGTACTACTACTACTACTCCTACTACTACTACTTCTATATACTACTACTACTACTACTACTACTACTACTACTACTACTACTACTACTACTACTACTACTACTACTATTACTACGACTACTACTACTTTCCTGCGTATTTGTTTGTT
>NC_059269.1:8051128-8056128 GCF_017591435.1 Portunus trituberculatus | reverse complement strand
ACTGCCACTGCCACCACACACCACCACACCACACCACCACACCGCATGGCCAAATAATCCAGCTGTTTAATTATGCAGCTGTAGAACCCACACGGATGATAATTACCTACTATTTTCTCTCCCGCCTTTGAGATGAATATTCCCGCTGGACTTAATGAGCACGACGGCGCATACATACTTGATTTGTAACTGGAGGATAATATAGAGGAGTGGGAGAAGAGAAGAGTGGCTAGATCTTTGAGGAGTAAGAGTAGGTGCAGGAAGGACGTAAGTGAGAAAAGATAAGTGGTTGGAGGAGGAGAAGGAGGACTCTGAGGGTAAGGAAGTGTAGATAAGGAGGAGGAAAGGCAAGGGAAAAGAGGAGAAGGAGGTGGAGGAAGTGGTAATAGTGCAAAAGGTAGAAAGGAAAAAGGAGGAAGGGAAAGGGAATGTAAGAGAGTGAGATAAAAGAGATGAGAGGAGAAGAGAAGGAGGAAGATGAAAAGAAGAACAAGGACAAGAACAAGAAAAGAAAATGCGCACAAGATAAAGATAAAAACAAGAAGAGGCGTAAAATGACGACGACGCTGCAAATGGAAATATGAAGAAGGAGAAAGAGAAGCAGGAGAAGAACAGAGGAACAGGAAGGAAAGTGGGAAGGGCAAAGAGAAAGACGAGGAAGAATAATTACACCGTAAAGGGAAAAAGGAAAAAAAAAATGAAAGAAAGGGATGAAGCAGCGGCGTGGAGTCGAGAAAGAGGTTTACTGAGTGCTTGGAAAAAGAAAAATGTATATATGAAGCAAATGTACGTAGGTTTGGTTCGTAAATTTAATGTAGTTAATACGCATAATTTTCTGCACATTACACACGATTTGTCTATTTTCTTCCTCACTCTCTTTCACAAGCATCCTGGTGGTGATGGTGGTGGTAGTAGTAGTAGTAGTGGTAGTTGTAGTGGTGGTGGTGGTGGTGGTGATGGTGATGTAATAGTAATAGCTCCCTTTTATTTTATTTACTCTTATTAAACTGTTCTTTTCTTCATCTTTTAGTAGTAGTAGTAGTAGTAGTAGTAGTAGTAGTAGTAGTAGTAGTAGTAGTAGTAGTAGTAGTAGTAGAAGAAATAAAAACCTGACACGAGATTCAGTTACGTAAAATCATCCACTAACACTATAAGAGAGAGAGAGAGAGAGAGAGAGAGAGAGAGAGAGAGAGAGAGAGAGAGAGAGAGAGAGAGAGAGAGAGAAGAATAAGAAGAAAAAAGAAAAAAGAGAGAATACCAAAATAGAAAAAAATAACAAAGAATAAGTCTCCCAAGGCTCACACCTTCGCTCACACAAGCAAGCAAATTCAACGGGAAGTTTACCTTAAAATACGGCAGAGGTGCATAATGGTTCTCAATCGTACATAATTGATGAGGCAATTTTATCACGGCCATCACTCTGCCCCGCGCCACCTGAGTGTGTGGACGGGTAAGGGAGGGATAAGGCTGGTGGGGAGCGTGGAGGGTTGGTCTAGGAAGGAATGGTGAATCTGAGGGAGTTCATGGGGGAAGAGACAGGGTTCGGGAGAAGAATGAGGGAGATGCAGGTTGTTAAGAGACGGTGTTGTATATAATTTTTTTTTTCGGCTTTTCACGTGCGAGCAACAAGTGTGGAAGGAGGATGAGGAGGAGGAGGAGGAGGATAAGAAGGAAGAGGAGGAAAGATTCAGTGCTTCCATTTTTTCTTATATTTTTTCCGTTCTTGCTATGACACGAAGCTCTAGTTTTATCATGCATTACCTTCAAATTTGTCTCTTTTTCTTGTCTAATGAATTATCTTTATGGTATCGTTGTTTGTGGTGGTTAGGATTTCGTGTGTGTGTGTGTGTGTGTGTGTGTGTGTGTGTGTGTGTGTGTGTGTGTGTGTGTGTGTGTGTGTTTGCGTATCATTCGGGCACAAAATGACACTCTTTTAGCACTCAAAGTACCTCTACTAGACCACAAATCCACTATTAGCACGGGGTAACAATCACCACTTTATCATAACAACCTTACACTATTACAGCCACCACAACAGCAACACAACCACCATCACTTCCCACAACACTGCCCCCCGTATTCACAAACGGCTTGCTCTCTCACCACGATAATTTTCCAAGTCCACAGAAATGAGTGGCCGGATTTCCTAGACAGCTTCTCCTTTCAGTAAACTAGAAATCGTTCCAACTCATCACCAGAATCATAAAAATATCCTTAAAAAAACACGAGTATCTTCAACTAAAGCCTTTGGGAAACAGTGATGGTAGGAGAGCAAAGGGTTTCAGAATCCAGGTCATAATTTCCAGACACCACCTCGAATATAGCACCATAGACACCATCAAATTATCTTCACAATACCAATAATGCTAACCACCACACCACCACCACACAAATGCAACACAGAAGTATATGATGTTTGAAATTAGCATAGTCTGTCTATCCATTTATCTTCAATTTATTTATGCATCAGTCTATCAGTGTCTGCGTATTATTCTACGTCTCTCTCTCTCTCTCTCTCTCTCTCTCTCTCTCTCTCTCTCTCTCTCTCTCTGAATCTAAGTATCTATCTATCTATCTATCTATCTATCTATCTATGCACCTCTCACTATCTATCTTTGTTTATCTATTTACTTTACTGGTAAGAACACTTTATTTTAGTTAGAACGTGGTAGCGTGAAGTGTAATTCAAATGTTTACCGTGATATCATAATTGAGTTAGATAAAGAAGCCAGGCCCGAGGGTGATGTTAATAATACGTAATTTCATGGGCAGCTGATAATTTCTGCAATGTTTTGTCTTCTTACCGAGCTTCTCATAATGTTGTGTCGATCTCGCAGTGTAATGCCAGTCATCAGCGAAATCATAATGAAGATGTGCTCTCGTAAACGCACGACTGATGGAACACTTCTACTCCTCCTCTTCCACCTCCTCCTCCTCCTCCTCCTCCTCCTCTTCCTCCTCCTCCTCCTCCTTCTCCTCCTCCTTGTTGCTATTTTTATTCGGTTGTTGTTGTTTTGTTGTTTTTGCTGTTTACCACTACTACTACTACTACTACTACTACTACTACTACTACTACTACTACTACTACTACTACTGCTACTACCATCACCACCACCACCACTACTACTACTACTACTACTACTACTACTACTACTACTACTACCACTACCACCACTACCACCACCACCACCACCACCACTACTACTACTACTACTACTACTACTACTACTACTACTACTACTACTACTACTACTACTACTACTACTACTACTACTACTACCACCACCATCACCACTACCTACTACTACTACTACTACTACTACTACTACTACTACTACTACTACTACTACTTTACTGCAATTGTTTCTACTTACGACTATTTATAATTCAGGTATCCACTCATATATCACTAATAAAGCAGTCAGAAGAGGCGAGGGACTATCACGCTCTCCGCAGTCATGCATCAGCCAAGCACCTCCGTCGGTCAGTCAGCGGGGCGGCAAGCATGTGGCAGGGTGGCGGGGCGTTGCGGAATTAACCTCATGCAAGAAGAAAACAACCACCAGTAATTGCCTAGACGGGTCACTTCGCCTGTCTCGGGGTTTAATCAGCGGGGATTTGCCTTAAGCCGGCGAGATCAAGTTAATGCTTAATGAGACAATAGAATATACGCACTCGGCCTCTCATTAACGGGGGATTTACCTTTCGCGAATGCAGTTAGAATGTGACTCTGTTTTTTTGACGGATTGCTGAGTTACCTGGAATTGGCCAGGGAAGGGTCAAGGTGTGAGGTGAAATGTCTGTATGTATAAGTGTTGCGTTAAAGTTTTCTATGCAGTTGTACTTATCAGTTGTTTGTATTGTTTTGCGTATTTATTTTTCTTATTTTGACTTGTAGTTTGTCTGTGAAATGACGTTTTGGAGATCCTGTTTAGATTATCTCCCCTGCTGATAGGAAGGAAATGTTAAAAAAGGTGAATTGACGCGCTTAAAATGTTATTAAAAAAGTAAGAAATTGCGGTGTGAAGCAATAAGGGTGATTTCTAAACAGTGTCCAATAATAAGTCATTGTATCATTGCATCGTTTCCTTTGTGTGGTCGTCCCTCAAGAGCCAGAGGCAAACACTCGCACATCCACACAATATAAATATACCACGAAAATATAGCACTTCATCACTGCTAATAGATATGCTAATACTGAGGTGCGCCACATGCAAATATTCGCCTCTGAAAGCTTTGATGATGGTACCGTATTTTAAATAAGTATATATATATATATATATATATATATATATATATATATATATATATATATATATATATATATATATATATATATATATATATATATATATATATATATATATATATATATATATATATATATATATATATATATATATATATATATATATATATATATATATATATATATATATATATATATATATATATATATATATATATATATATATATATATATATATATATATATATATATATATATATATATATATATATATATATATATATATATATATATATATATATTCTGATCTAATTAGGAACCATTATCTTATCTTGAAGTGAAGACCGAATATCATGGCCAATACAGCTGGTTTCTGCCCCCACACACACGTCACAGTGAAAATAAAGCCAGTGATATGCGAGCCAACAAACATTCTAGTAAAATGTAATAATTCAGGAAAAGTGTTACCGCTCAGAACAATACATGTCAATAGATATGAATTACTGTTAAAGAATCCAATGCAGTTACGGAAGTAGGGGAAACGCTGAACACACTCCCGATATGGAGCGAAAAATATGAGTCTGCCGTAAAACAATGAAAAACGACGAGAACCAAAATAAGAAGAAATGGTGTATCAATAAGTTAAAAGGACAAATTAAAAAATAAGAAAAGCTTCCTTCGGTGAAAATAGATATTACATCGATGGGGAAGAACTGAAGGCAAAAAAAAGAAAGGAAAAACCTAATATAAA
>NC_059269.1:8013628-8046128 GCF_017591435.1 Portunus trituberculatus | reverse complement strand
CTTCACTCGTGTACTATGAAAGATGTGGTTCAGTTTTCTCTTCAGTTGTAAGTCAGGTTTCGTATTTTTTCCGAGTATTTTGTCTTTTTCGTTGACAATCGTTTGTTTATATATATCTAGTGCTTTGCGATGTGTGTGTGTGTGTGTGTGTGTGTGTGTGTGTGTGTGTGTGTGTGTGTGTGTGTGTGTAAGTGTGTCTGAGTCCGTGTTCGTGAGTGAGCGCGTATGTGCGTGTACGTATGTGTGTAAGGAGAGATATATTTCACGTTAGACATGCCACGGGACGCCTCAGTGCTGACTTAAAGGTTTGGTGAAAGGCCACCGCACAGAACCACGTCATTACTTCACACGCCGCGCTCTGTTTTGTGTTTTATACTCTCCTTTCTCTTTGTGGTGCAGTGTTACCGTCACGAGATGCAAGACAGACGCTTTAATCCAAAGTACTACAAATACGTAATACACTTTTAATACGCCAGTTCGAACAGTATTCACAAAGGGTGGAAGTCTTTTTTAAGCTGCCTGAACTATCTCTTGGTGGTATAACAACATACTCGTCTTTTGAAGCATAACTTGATTAAACTCGCAACTACAAAAAATAGCGCCATTATTGTACTAGGAAGGAAAAGAGAAGGGAGGAGGCAAAGAGGGGAATAATCTATTAATTTATACTCTTTAAACAGCATTGTAACCTCCATGACCATCAGATTGAAGGTAGGGAATGATTTATGAGTGCTTATGAACGCGGGAACCTGCCACAATCATTCACTTGGTTAGAAATGTTTCATGTTAACTACAACACTCATTATTTAAAGGATAATAATAAACATCTCTGTATGGACAGGGTAACTCCTTCATGGCATCAGCTTCATATTATTCTAGATGTCGCTGTGTAAAGTCAATATAGGGAAAAAAATACCTGTTAATCTCTCTCTCTCTCTCTCTCTCTCTCTCTCTCTCTCTCTCTCTCTCTCTCTCTCTCTCTCTCTCTCTCTCTCTCTCTCTCTCTCTCTCTCTCTCTCTCTCTCTCTCTCTCTCTCTCTCTCTCTCTCTCTCTCTCTCTCTCTCTCTCTGTAACTATTTCGTTTGAAGTCTTTCTACCTTTTCGTTCTCCATATATTTCTTCGTATTGTGTCTGCAATTTCTCTATGCATTTTAATATCGAATTCCCTTGCCAAAACGTGCTCACACAATTTTGTTCTTTTATTAGTAATCTCTAGCTTGTGAAGGAAATAGAAAGTTATTGTTTGTATTGAGAGAGAGAGAGAGAGAGAGAGAGAGAGAGAGAGAGAGAGAGAGAGAGAGAGAGAGAGAGAGAGAGAGAGAGAGAGAGAGAGAGAGAGAGAGAGAGAGAGAGAGAGAGAGAGAGAGAGATTGCATTGTGTTTAATCTTGCTACAGCGTTGGAACATGTTGGTAATACTTAGTCATTATTTATACGTAGCTTCCTTGATTTCTTAAACAGATGGTATAAAGGCGTTTCTGTCTTTCATCAGAGCTTGGTGGGAACTCAAAGACGGCAGTGTGTGCGATTAATTAGTGATCATCAACGATAAACTCCGAACACAGTAAGTTGCTCCTATTTCCTGTATTGTTGTATCTGCGTCACAGTGTCAGGAAAACATCAACTACATTAATCCCTTCAGTACTGGGACGCAGTTTTACCATGAGTTTTGGGTAAGATTAGACGATTTTATTTACATTAGGAAGGGTCTAAGAAGGTCAGAAGATTAATGGCCATAGTCTTCACTATTTTAATTCCACACTAGTTTCTGAAGCTGTATGAAAGCGCCAAATAGTATATAGAACTAATATCAAAACGTGTGATGGTATTGAAGGGGGGTTAAGACAATAATGTTCTTTAGTAAGACAGTTTATGTTTCTTTAAGGATGGAATATCGAGAATATTAATCAGCTCTTGCATTAGTGAGTGACAGAAAAGGAGTTAAAGAAAGTTTAGAAAGCAATGATATACTTCGTCACATTGTCGTCGATTTTACCAGAGAAAAAAACAACTTAGGGAATATAAGGAATAGTCGAATATATATTACACCGTATCTCTATGTAGTTATAGGGTGTTATGAATACAAATGCATTTAAATCAGGTTCTTTCAGTCAGGGAACAAGTTAGAGCACAAAGGAATAGTTATAAGGTCAGCAATATCAAATATTTAATAGGAGAAAAAACTGACTTACTTATGATATTACAAACGAGTGAAAAACTTTAATAAGAAAGTAAGTAGGTTTCTCGAAAATGGAGTTAAAGGCTAACAATGACAGTGGAAGTTTCAAGTGGTGAGAAGCCGTCATTTGTATTGCAGATCTCTTAATTTCTCATGTCTTTATTTTACATTAATTCTTATTACTTGTTATGAATTTCTCTCTCTCTCTCTCTCTCTCTCTCTCTCTCTCTCTCTCTCTCTCTCTCTCTCTCTCTCTCTCTCTCTCTCTCTCTCTCTCTCTCTCTCTCTCTCTCTCTCTCTCTCTCTCTCTCTCTCTCTCTCTCTCTCTCTCTCTCTCTCTCTCTCTCTCTCTCTCTCTCTCTCTCTCTCTCTCTCTCTCTCTCTCTCTCTCTCTCTCTCTCTCGGCAGCGCCATTGAAGAGCTACGCCTCATCTGTTTGCAATATTGTAATGGGAGTTACGGGGATATCAGTAAACAACACATCAATGATAGCATGTATACCTGTGGATAGATATATAAAGAGGTAAACGCATGCATATATACAGACAAACACATATATACACAGACCTGCGTACACACACATACATACAAACATATATACGAGTAGTACTACAAATAACCATATATATATTCATGAAAATCAAGATAGATATGTTAGTAATAATAACTCTGACAAAGTATTTTAAAGGAATGAAGTTGATTTTAGGAATGAGAACAAGGGACGTGAAATTTGATAATGGAAGTTTCGTATTTATTCATACTAACATAATAGAAGCTGGAAAATTGTATAAAAAAACAATTGATGTCGAACTGCATGATAATTAGTGTGCTGGAAATAATACCTTTATTGAACTTGTGTGTTGATGTTTGTTTGTTTTTTTTTCCGTATACATACTGTACTTATAACACGAACGAATCTCATTATAAATACCAATGAGTTTGCATTTGTTATTTTTCCTCTGTCGCTTCCAAGGTCGCTCTCACATCCTTCTTTTCGAGCACGCCTCCTCGTTTTTGATGTGTCGTTCATATGTTATTGTCGTTGCTGCGGGGTACATTTTAATGAGTGTACATCGACCCACACGGTATGTCCCCTCGCTGCCTCGCCTGTCACCTGATTGGTTAGCACAAAAAACTGACATGTATCTTTTTATTATCCTTGCTTGCTCATGATGTTTGTTACTTCTATACCACAGTTGATGTTTTGCTCATATTTTGCTATGAAGAAGATGAACTGTGTTAATATTCGTACATAAGGAAGAAATTCAAGATAAGCAAAATATTGTGCAAATAGATACGAGTATATTAAAGTTAAAGAGTGAAAACACATATGCGGTAATGAAGGTAAAAGTTAAAGACATGTACTCATATACCCAGCCAACAAGTAAATAATGTAAGGTGACCATGAAATGTTAAGAGTAAAAATAAACGAACGTGTCTCTGTTTTCAAAAATATGAAATGAGAACATTTTACAGGAAAGGATTTGTTGGCCGTGGTAGGTGTTTTGGTTACAGGAAATGTTTGTTTTTATAAGAGTTGACCTTCTGTTTTACCTCCAGAATTGTCATGATTTTGCTTTGGAATGAGGCAAGAAAAATATGGATGATATCCGCGTATCGTTTTATGCCGATTACAGTAAAATATTTTTAAGATATCTTTTGTAAATCATGAACTTATCTTAAAATATAAAGAAAACAAAGGTAAAATGTATTGAAACTCTACAATGCACGATATGATATACAAATTAGCCATTATAGGGCTTAGATATTGATTGTTTCTTATCCCTAAAATACCAAGACGTAATTTGATCATGATTTTTAGGTGAAGTTAGATGATTTTGTTAGCATTAAGGCGGATTCACACGCTCCAAATTTGCGACTGTTTTTTTACGTACGTAGAGTTTCCGACTCGCAATCGGCGCCTAACGACTGCAAAAGCAGTCACAAAATAAAGACCAACATGTTGGTCTTGCTAGTCGATTTGCGACTTTATTTACGTCGTGTCGTCACTGAGTACGCTTTGAAAATGTGGTCTCCAGAGAGATGATGTTAAAGTTGGTGAGGGGAAAAGAACACATCTGGGACCCCAGAAATTAATTATATAGTAAAAAAAGCAAATCATCGTTCGGCGAAATAGTTGCCACTCTACAAGAACAGTTTCCCTCAGTGCAGGGTGTTGTTGGAGGTGAGGATTGAAGACTTGTCAGGATTTAATTTGATCGCAATATTGCATAATCTTTTTAAGATTAACAGTTTTCTTATGAGAAATGTAGGCTAATTTAGAGTGTGGTAGACACTCCTTCCTTTCCTTCTACTTAGCCAGGGACGTATCCACAGGCAATTTCTTTTCTGTTGACTCTTCTTGTACGCCAAAAGAAGAGCAACCACAGCTTCAGCATCGTCACTGGAGGAAGACATCTTGGCGGGTAGCTGTTTGTTTACATTCACTTCTCGCCAAGGCGCCAACTAGCCGATACTTTCCAGGTGCTACGTCTGACACTTTCCGACTAGAAGGGTCGGAAACTCTACGTACGTAAAAAAAAAAAAAAAAAACAGTCGCAAATTAGCACGTGTGAACCCGCCTTTGGGAAGGGTCTATTGAGATCAAAAGATTATTGGATAGAAAACACAGCACGGTGCTGAAGGAGTTGATAATGATTTTACTTTTAGTAGTTGCATAGACAAAAAAGTAAGTGCAGAATAGACAGATTGACTTTGCTTTACTTTAGAAATATTTCATACTAATAATTAGAAACCATCAACGAAAACTGGATAAATAAGAATACAGAAAGGACTGGAAAAAAAATAATCAAAGGAAACAATGAAACTAGATCAAATATATGCTTCGAATTAATAGAAATTGGACCAAACTGAACCTTGAGAGAGAGAGAGAGAGAGAGAGAGAGAGAGAGAGAGAGAGAGAGAGAGAGAGAGAGAGAGAGAGAGAGAGAGAGAGGTCAAATAACTAGAATACCAAAATTTGAGATCTGAAGGAAAGAATCAGCAGTCAATGTAAAATGTTGAAGAGAGGAAGATCGGTGTGGTTGTCGGCGTTGTTTCTCATGCGAGTTTTTATTTGGGATCAATAAAAATATCGGTAATAAAATACACCAGCCTTTTCGCGCGGAGGGGCAGGCGCTTGTCCTCTCCTATCCCTCCTATTTTATTCTTTCCTTCTTCTTTTTCATTTTTTACCGATGAACCAGTGGCGCAGCTAAAAGTGAGATATAAAATGACAAAAAAAGGTGCGCAATTTGCCATTTCTCAGTTAACCTAGAGAGAGAGAGAGAGAGAGAGAGAGAGAGAGAGAGAGAGAGAGAGAGAGAGAGAGAGAGAGAGAGAGAGATGTTGGCTGGGAAGTGGGAGAAAAGGAGAAAGGAAGAGAAAAAAAAAAAAGAGTGTAGAAGGATAAAGAAAATATAACAAAGGTGAACCCAACACACAAGAGGAGAGGAGGAGGAGGAGGAGGAGGAGGAGGAGGAGACGCAAAGAAAATAAAGCAGAAAAAGCGAACTCGCTAACGAAAAAAAAATGGAAAAATGGCACTCTGTAAAGACGGGGAATAAGAGGACGGCCAGGAAACACATGTTGGAAAAATGAGGAAATATGATATTTTAACAAAGTATAAACTGAGCGAGTATGGAATTCGAGTAGACCAATGCCAGGAAAAGCCCGAACATTTTGGATTCACTTTTAATTTAAGATGAATAAAAAGTGAGCGAGGAGGAAAAGGAAGGAGGAGGAGGAGGAAGAAGAAGAAGAGGAAGAGGAGGAGGATCATCTCAGTTTGTATATTTTAGAAGGTGACACCAAAGTACTGCCACCATGACTAAAGGAAACGGACTCTGTAAAATTCATGTTATTTCTTTTATGAATGGAGCGACAAGCCAGCGATATACAAGGCTAACTGAACATATTACAACCACGCAAGTGTTGTATTGGAGGGTAACGCAAGAAAACACTGGGCTTCGACACGATGAACTCACACAAATAATAGCAAACCTGTTGGCCCTTATGAGACTTCTTGTGGTAACCTACAGTAAGAAATGTTGGTGATGAAAGGTAACGGAGGACATTAGTGTGTGTGTGTGTGTGTGTGTGTGTGTGTGTGTGTGTGTGTGTGTGTGTGATTGTAAAGGTAAGATGGCTAATTGAAGGTAAACATTAGGGAAATAAAGGACCGTGTTAATTCTCCGTGTATAGATATTATATGACGAATGTTTACCATAATGGGAGAAGTGAGCGTGAAGTTAGTTTAAGTGATAAGTGCAATGTTAACAGGAATTACTCAATCATTAAAGTAAAAGCATTGTACATATGTAGAATAATCTTTTGAGTTTTCAGGAGTGCGTCAGAAATGATAATTATATTTCACTTGAAGAAAAATACCGTAGGAAGTAAAACATTTTTTCGATTAATATATACTTTTTATATAAATATTCATCCTTATAGAAATCTTTTTGTCACGGATTTTTTTTTTACTGTTCTAGTTCAGAGATGTATTAAAAGGATGAAAAGTTAGATAGATGATTGTGGAACTGCTTAAGACTTACCTTGGTTAACAAGGAACTCAAAAGTGTATTATTGTCTTATGGCAAAGAGCTGGAAGACAACACCGTCCATTCTTAGTACAGTGTCACTTGTCTGAACCAGGAGATTAGGAACTTGGACGACAGACAGACACACTCAGGTGGAAGACGAAACCGCATCCCTGGGGCGCTGGTATCAGTGGGTGTGGTGTGTAAACAAACTTCGCACTTCCTAATGTCCAATTTGCTCATTATGGGAAGGATTAATGGTCACAACACCCTGCACGAGACATTATAATGGCGCCATTACGAGGAAGAGGCGGTGGTGGTTCCTCATCGTTGAGACACAACCCGCTTGCAGCTGTCCGCCTCACGTTCAAAAGAGCATCATTTAAATTACAAGATAACCACATACATATACATACTATTCTCATCCGCATCAAGAAACTCTCAGGACTAAATAAGATTGTAACCCCTTTTCCAGTCTCACTTTTCCCATACATGTAAAACTCCCTAAACGTTTTAAATTACAAGACGGCCAGATGAATGTACACACTATGTCTCATCCACATCAAGAAACTTTGAGGACTAAATAAGACTATAATTCCTTTTCTAATCCCAATTTTTTTCCTTCGCACATAAAACTTCTTATCGTTTATTATTTAATTGCATGGTTTTCACACTGTATACGTTCGGATTATTATTGCAAGGAATGTATTAGTTTATATTCATGAAAAACTTGAAGGATGATTCAAACTGAACAAACACAGCAATGACTTAATACTAGGGACTTCCTTCTGCCACGGCTTTGCTCATTTTACAGTAAATGTGTATAGGTGTTATTCAGTACTGTGAAAATAAACGAAAGATGTGCTACAGACTGCAAACACATCATAGGTGACATACGAACTATGAAACAGAAAGAAGTGCATTTAAAGAACAGGAAATTATATTACTGTTAAGTCGCTCATGAAAAAAGAGAAAGAGGAATTTTGTTTCGTTATTTAAAACTTTTATGGGAATTGAAATTTAAAATGCGTAAATATGGAAGTGGTAGAGAATAGGTATCGTGATATTGTGTTACAGTCAGCCATTACTCTCTCTGTCTGTCTGTCTGTCTGTCTGTCTGTCTCTCTCTCTCTCTCTCTCTCTCTCTCTCTCTCTCTCTTTTCCCTTGTTTTCCCATTTCTTTCCCTCCCATCCCTCCTTCCCGCCCCGTGCCTTTCCGCCTCCATCTCCATCCATTATATTTGGTAAACTTGTGCTTTATACGTTCACAATGTATGTATATTTTTGTGTGCTCGGTGCTGAAATACTTTTGACAGTGATGGTGGACGTGTGTAATGGAATCGGCGAGGGCTCTGAGGGAAGGAGGAGGAGGAGGAGGAGGAGGAGGAGGAGGAGGAGGAGGAGGAAGAGGAGGGTGGAGGGGACGTGTGGAGGGAGGATCGAGGTACGTATAACAACTACAAGTAACACTATCCCACCGCAAACTGAAGAATAACAATGGAACAATAGCTTCTACAACAATAGCGAACCACAACTACTCACCCTTCACCACCCCCACCACCCCACCACCACCACCACCACCACTACTGCTACCACTACTACTACTATTTTTTTGTTGCATCTCTCACTCTCTTTCCCTAAACCCATATAATTTTTCATATCAACATTCAAATAAGGAAGTAAAATTTAAAACGATTGTCTCAGTCAGCTGGCCATTACCATAACAACCATAACAACCATATATGTACAAGTATTTAATTTTGTACGCCCGACGCTGTAATCTTCATTATTTTTCTACTTGTGTTTTACCTTGTACCCCGAGAATATTTGGGACACCATTACAACAACTATTATCAGCGACGAGCTTGTACACATCTTAGCACCACAGCCATTACTATCTCACACTCATTAGTTTAAGATCACAGTTATAATGGTATATAAATGAAGTAATTTAAGTTAAGCTATGTTGTGCGGTTCATGTTCATCTATAAACATTGAAGCTTGTAGCAGTTGAGGCGGTGAGAATTGGATGGTGGTTCTGAGGCTAATGGCAGCAATTCAGCATATAGTGGTCGTACTTCAGTGTGAGTTTCCTTACTACTTTTCTAGATTATCACCAGTCCCGAACAATGCGTCGTGCATACAAGAGACTTAATTCTTCTTTAAAAAATGAGAAATGAATTAGACAGATCTATAGATGTGGATGATAGGTAGAAATAAATAGGTATGTTCATGCAGAGAATACCACATGTGGGCCTGATGATTTTTTTGCAACTTATGTTCTTAATATGTAGAATATTAATCAAGACGTGTTTATGATCAATGGGTTACTATTAAAAGCACAAATGAGTCTTCATTAAATTGCATATGTAGGACAGAAAAAATATCTATATACATATATTTCTTTCGCTCACATATAAAGATATATTTTTGAATTTATCATTCCAGAATTTATATATTAAGTTTCACCAAAGGATGCTAGAAAAAATATATGCCCGCAGCAGAGTAATAAGTGAAGCATTGTTGTTGTTGTTGGTGTTGTTGATGTTGTTGCTGCTGTTGTTGTTGTTGATGTAGTTGCTGATACCGTTGCTCTTATTGTTGTTGTTATTGCAGGTGTAGATATGGCTGTTAAAGGAAAAGCTCTTAATCACAACAAATAATTTTGTTTTTCAGTGCAGTGAACAAATCAATGTTTATTACCTCCTGACAGCCATCTTATTTCGTGCCGGTTTCTTTCCTTCTCTTACATATCGTCTTCTTCACTCTCTTCCTCCTCCTCCATCTCCTCCAAGGGAAGCAATAATCGTCGCGTTCAATATCTAATGAATGACAGAAAATTTCCAGGATGAATAAGGAAAGGGATCTCGGAGTCTTAATATCGAAGGATCTGAACTTGTCAATATCGCTTAGAAATATCCAAGCTGACAACAAATTGATTGGATCCATTGGACGTGCATTCGAAAATTAACTGGAATTGGTTGTGTCAAAATTGTAATTTACTTGTTTGATCCCTTCTTGAGTATAATCGTGCAGTCTTAGTTGCAAAATATATTGAGCAACTGAAAAAATGCAGCGTAGAGGCACAAAAAAGGTTCCTCGTGAATACAAGTTTAATGAATCAAGTTTATCCATCCTCTCAACGTGAAGGACACAAGTTCGTATAAAAGTTTTGGAATAATTAAAAGATTTCGTGAAATTAATGCGGCAGACTACTTCGCAATTGATCGATCAAGTATAACTAGAAGGTACAACCGCTTCAAGATAACTGACAAAATATGCGTCAATTGGAGCCAAACATTTACTGAGTCTGTTAGTTAACGTTTGCAACACCATTCATTCTAAAGCAACAATTACAGTATCTAAGAAATGATACTGATACTTATCTGGACTTAAATCCACAACTGAGATGCTGTCCGATATCCCACTAAACTGCTACTGAAATTCATTCGAACCGTGTTATGATCAACAAATATGTAGTTTGTTCCCTTTCCTTGTATTCCTTTGTGTTTTTCCTATACGTATACTAATGGTTGTTTCTCTTCTTTTCTTTGTGTTTCTTTGTGTTCCGTTTTGTTTCTCCTTTTCCTCCACCTGTTGTCTATCTTCGATCTTATTATTGTTCTTTGGAAATAAGGTCAAATAAGGTTAATCGCCTCCCTCTCGGGCCACGCTTGCTAATAACAAAGATTGCCTCTATAAGATGACTCGCTCTCCTTGTCTCCACTCCACACCCTCACGCCGGAGATCCTGCCGCTGCCTCTACACTCACGTAGATAGAGAACGTAGGTTATTTTGTTGATCATTACAGCATATGCATACATTTAGTCAAACAATGTTGATATTGGGGTCCAGCTTGATTCTAAGTTACACTATTCTTAATCACTAAAAGGAAAGTCACAAGGTACCAAAGATGAATAATGTGATAGATGCACACGCACATGCACACACACACGAAAACGCGCACACACACACACACACACACACACACACACACACACACACACACACACACACACACACACACACACACACACACATACACACACACACACTTAACTTCATCTCTCCTTGCGGTTCCCTTATGATTAAAGTTATCGGCAAGTATACTTAAGACCATTCATTCTTTGCCCTTTCAATACATTCAATACGTTCAACAGTGCGGTCAATACAACTTTTCTGTGATGAAGTTTATAATACTGATCTTATGCTACCTCAGCTCAAGTGTGTCTGTTGAGGCTTCTAGATATGTTGCATAAGTGTGTGTCTTGATCAGTGTAAGGATGATGTGTTGGGTGACCAGTATGGCGTGTTGTTATTTATTTGTGTATAGCTTGCTGCTGGCTGAATAGGGAAGACTTACTTGTATTTGTAGGTTTGTGAAGTCTAATATTTGGCATACACATGACAGGAGTGTGATATACCACGTGATGTCTCCTCGCTGCATGTTGTATCGACCTTTATTTCTATTGCACTTTCGCACGAAGAGCATTGGATCAACTCACCCCTTAAAAGCAAAGAATCGTAATTTTTATATAAAACTTCTCGTTGAAATATTTTTTCAGTTTAGTATAAGAAAAATTTATAGCTTTAAGTTGCCACTGATAACATTAAAGTGTTTGTTCCAGTGTACCTGAATTACACAACTGTACTCGGTCCCTATTATTCTGCCACCTGAGGACACGGACATTCATTGTACTGATACTCTTACTTGATTGGCTCAAACATTCTCGTTTGCTTTTATAACGTGCATGAATTGACTTTGTATCTCTATTAGATATTGATTATTTGTGGTTGGATTACTTGATGTGTAATAATTTGCTGAGAATTTTGATGGAAATACACGGTAAATATGTAAATACATTTTAAAATTAGCAAGACTGCATATCGTGTAGGTTAACCAACAGGCGAAAGACTCGTCCAATGAGTGTCGCCATGTTCATATGTCCTCCTGTGGTGCAATAATTTACACAGCTAATTCAGTATTTCACGTTCTAGAAACAATAACGATGCTTTTATTCAGTGACGCTTACCTTTTGTCGGTTATTCTAACTGTCGCATAACTTGCCCACTTTTAAGTAAAGATTATCAAGCCACATTAAGAAACCATGTATCTTTCTACTCACACAATCGTGTATTTTTCCGACACTGACAGAACAATACAGCAGCTCCTTCCTAATACTTCAGAACTGCATAGCACTACTCCTGTCCCGAGAGGTCTGTAGAAGTCTGTACTGAAAGAGTATACAATACTTAACTCGTTGATCAGTTTTACAGAAGTTTGCCAAAAGTATAGTGGTGAAGAACACTGAATTGATTAGGCAAAATCTCATCACTTTAAATTTCTACGAATCGTTAGTTTGTCTTGTTTTGCAGGTTCACCAATGGCCACAATCTTTTCTACAATAATAACTTAGAGAGCCTGTCCACGGTCTTTTTCCCTTCCTTGCTTTCTCTCTGGAATTTGATTGATTGCGTGATGATTTACAAGACTGTCCCCTCCCACTCCTCTCTCTCTCTCTCTCTCTCTCTCTCTCTCTCTCTCTCTCTCTCTCTCTCTCTCTCTCTCTCTCTCTCTCTCTCTCTCTCTCTCTCTCTCTCTCTCTCTCTCTCTCTCTCTCTCTCTCTCTCTCTCTCTCTCTCTCTCTCTCTCTCTCTCTCTCTCTCTCTCTCTCTCTCTCTCTCTCTCTCTCTCTCTCTCTCTCTCTCTCTCTCTCTCTCTCTCTCTCTCTCTCTCTCTCTCTCTCTCTCTCTCTCTCTCTCTCTCTCTCTCTCTCTCTCTCTCTCTCTCTCTCTCTCTCTCTCTCTCTCTCTCTCTCTCTCTCTCTCTCTCTCTCTCTCTCTCTCTCTCTCTCTCTCTCTCTCTCTCTCTCTCTCTCTCTCTCTCTCTCTCTCTCTCTCTCTCTCTCTCTCTCTCTCTCTCTCTCTCTCTCTCTCTCTCTCTCTCTCTCTCTCTCTCTCTCTCTCTCTCTCTCTCTCTCTCTCTCTCTCTCTCTCTCTCTCTCTCTCTCTCTCTCTCTCTCTCTCTCTCTCTCTCTCTCTCTCTCTCTCTCTCTCTCTCTCTCTCTCTCTCTCTCTCTCTCTCTCTCTCTCTCTCTCTCTCTCTCTCTCTCTCTCTCTCTCTCTCTCTCTCTCTCTCTCTCTCTCTCTCTCTCTCTCTCTCTCTCTCTCTCTCTCTCTCTCTCTCTCTCTCTCTCTCTCTCTCTCTCTCTCTCTCTCTCTCTCTCTCTCTCTCTCTCTCTCTCTCTCTCTCTCTCTCTCTCTCTCTCTCTCTCTCTCTCTCTCTCTCTCTCTCTCTCTCTCTCTCTCTCTCTCTCTCTCTCTCTCTCTCTCTCTCTCTCTCTCTCTCTCTCTCTCTCTCTCTCTCTCTCTCTCTCTCTCTCTCTCTCTCTCTCTCTCTCTCTCTCTCTCTCTCTCTCTCTCTCTCTCTCTCTCTCTCTCTCTCTCTCTCTCTCTCTCTCTCTCTCTCTCTCTCTCTCTCTCTCTCTCTCTCTCTCTCTCTCTCTCTCTCTCTCTCTCTCTCTCTCTCTCTCTCTCTCTCTCTCTCTCTCTCTCTCTCTCTCTCTCTCTCTCTCTCTCTCTCTCTCTCTCTCTCTCTCTCTCTCTCTCTCTCTCTCTCTCTCTCTCTCTCTCTCTCTCTCTCTCTCTCTCTCTCTCTCTCTCTCTCTCTCTACCTGGAAAACATCGATGCACTCCTGCCCATTTGATTGATTAACATCAGTTATGGAATCTACCTAGTTTTTTTCTTTCCATCGTTTTGTAACAGTTGCCTTTTTATCATTGGAATTAAAGTTTATGCTGCATGTGTGTGTGTGTGTGTGTGTGTGTGTGTGTGTGTGTGTGTGTGTGTGTGTGTGTGTGTGTGTGTGTGTGTGTGTGTGTGTTTGTGTGTGTGTGTTGCTTAGAAAATAAAATCTCCGCAATACTGATGGATTTTCTAAGAATAATATCACGCTGATGGTTAATTAAACTTTGTACTGACCATTTTGCTTTGTGTTTTATATAGTACTGATTTATTCACCACCACCACCACTGCTCTTTTTATCACACTATCGTAATGAGATTCTTCCTAATTGATACTGCCGCACCTACTAATCAACCAGTCAAGGAACAGTGTAACATGGTGGAACCCAAGTCATAATTCTTGTTTCCACGGAGACATAAAACCTAGTAATTGTTCTGGCTGCATCAGATTTATGCATTTCCACGAACCGCTGCTCGTCAAAGGTATGTTAAAGTTGAAAAGGCCAATATTTCCTTCGTGTAACACTACAATAAGTTACTGTAGTGTTTTTAACGGAGGAAGAGTGTCAGTATAATACCAGATATCGCCTTTCCTTTGATTCTCGTTACCTGTTTTTCATTTCCGTATTTATCGTCGATTTTATCTTTAACTGTTGGTAACCTTTTGTGATTACTGCAGCGATGCGACTTGGGAAAATAGTTTTGTTTATGGAGAGGAACTGTTAAATAGGTATAGCATAACCAGGAATAACGAAAATAAATTAGCGAAAAAAAGAAGGGAGAGCGTTGGCTTAGTGGTTTTCAGTTCAGCATGGTTTCCTTTCCTTAAAGATCGGCGCCTGTTTGTGCAGGGTGAAAAGATAGAACGTGGAATGAAAATATGGTCCCGGTTTGGATAAAGATATAAATTGCCAGGGTCTAGGTTATAACACACACACACACACACACACACACACACACACACACACACACACACACACACACACACACACACACACACACACACACACACACACACACCTTATCTTCTCTTCAGTAATACTTCAGGTAATAGTAAGTAATATTACAACGTGTGAATTTATGTTTACTCTTGTCTTCCTCATCATTTCTATCTTTTGAGTCTTAAATATTCTTCACAGTTTGCTATTGGTCAGCGAGTCTTTTCCACATACTTCTCACTCTTGCCTTTTTATCTCATTTTGCTCCCATTCTATTTATTTCAGTCCCAAAAGAGCTCAAGAAAATAAGGTAAGGTAGAAATTAACCATTAGGCGTACAGGTGACGTTGTCTCTATCAAACCTACCCACCTTCAACCAAAAACCACTCCATTTCATTCACTGTCATTCCTTAATAGGTTTTTCCTCAAGAAATATTTGATGATGTTTTGGATGTTAGTGTGTGTGTGTGTGTGTGTGTGTGTGTGTGTGTGTGTGTGTGTGTGTGTGTGTGTGTGTGTGTGTGTGTGTGTGTGTGCGTGTGTGTGTGTGTGTGAGTGAATGAGGTGAGGCATGGAGTGGATTGGTCGATGAATGGATGTATTGTTATGCTTAACACGCACGCACACAAACACACACACACACACACACACACACACACACACACACACACACACACACACACACACACACACACACACACACACACACACATACAGACTAAAGGGACGTTTATGTAGGTTTGGTGTGTCATTCCTGATGCAGATGGTTTAATGTATGTTAATATGTCTGTAATACACGGAGGCTCTGTCATGTGGCGTCTGTGCTTCTGCTTGAGCTAAATTGGGAAGTACGAAGGAGGAAGGGATATGAGAGAGAGAGAGAGAGAGAGAGAGAGAGAGAGAGAGAGAGAGAGAGAGAGAGAGAGAGAGAGAGAGAGAGAGAGAGAGAGAGAGAGAGAGAGAGCGTGAATAGTGCAGTTCTGACTAAGGCTGCTATTATAACATGTTTACGTCTCTCCAATGCGTCTGTGCCAATGTCATTACTTGGCTGCTCAGTACTCCTCGACCCACCTTTACCTTGATCCCGATAAGGTTTCATTTTCTCATATTAGCAGACTCTCAGAAAGATAACTTAAATCTCATATTACGGCGTAGCAGTGCGAAATGAGGCTTTCCTGTACACCATAATGCAAGGTAATGAAATTCTAGTGGTGGAGATGATTAGTACATTAGGAGTATGGACACTGGAATACTCCTAGTGATATCAAGGATTACTATATAGTGTGTGTAGCATAGTGCAGGTGGCGGTCGCTCGCTGTTCGCCTGCCCTTCTGTTGTATCAAAGTTTTACGCTCTAAAATATGAAAGAAAAACAAGTTTATTGGTTCTTGGCTGGGAGAACCAAGAAGTAATAGACACTTAACAGCTGGTTCGCCTCGTGTAACGCCTGGAAGAGAGTGGACCACGGGAGGCTAGAGTCATAATTCAGTGTGACCTCTTCATTATCAATATGCTTTTGTGCTGAGTCTCCACGGCCTGTTTGTTCTTCTTCTGGTTAGTTTCCCTTCTTATTTTTCTTCCTTTTCTTTCGACATTCAGAGTAAGAGGATTTTTCATCTCAGTAATATGTATCCCTTCCTCCACATTTCGCAGTTGCGTTTGTCACACCGTCACAACGTTACACCTGTCCACCTATACTCTTTGAAGCTATCTGTGTGTAACGAGCATTTGTTTGAGTTTAAATTTATTCAGCCTTTATCAAGCCCTAGACACTGCCTCTGTCTCAGCTGTCTCCGCTACGCCCACGCCCTGCCATACATGCTGAGGCCACACCCACGTGCCCTTCCATTCCTGGCAACCACGTGTCATTCTTCCAATTATCACCACACGGCAATCAACTAATTTTGCAGCTAGGTTTTGTAATTAATCAATTCGCTAATGAAAGTTCGTCATTGCCTTGTTAAACAAACAATGCATTTAATTTTTGCACGTAAAATATTCTGATTATCATTTTCTATAAAAAAAAAAAAAAATATATATATATATATATATATATATATATATATATATATATATATATATATATATATATATATATATATATATATATATATATATATAGCTATGGAATGATTCTGAAACCAAACACGTTTAAATATATTCCTGTGCTGTTGCTCTGGCGGTGTTTTCCTAACGGATGATATTTTTAGTATAAAAGGTTTTTCCTTCCTGGGATATAAACACAGATGCAACAAACCTCGAGAGGGAAGTTACACTGTACTCTCTTCACGTCGCACAGCCGTTTCACTGAGGTAAGTCCCCTACGTTGCCTTCAGTGGCCTTCAACACGCCAGTGCAATTAATATCTCCGCATCTCTATTTAATTTTGTTGTTGATTTTAATGAACCAACAGTTGTTGTGTGTTACGAGCAGGATATTTCCATTAGCACTGTATACCGCCTGATGTAAATACTACCTTGTTACTATTTTTGAAGTTAGCGCAGTTTATCCTTGTATATTTTCCTATCATTTACACGCAATCCTGTGGTAAAGTTGCAGCGCCGTTCAGGGAATATTAGATAGATTATAGTATCATTATGTATTGTTATGAGACGTACTGCGCAAAAATCTTGCTCGTTTATACATTCTTTGCTCTTTAACACACACACACACACACACACACACACACACACACACACACACACACACACACACACACACACACACACACACACACACACACACACACACACACACACACACACACACACACACTCTCTCTCTCTCTCTCTCTCTCTCTCTCTCTCTCTCTCTCTCTCTCTCTCTCTCTCTCTCTCTCTCTCTCTCTCTCTCTCTCTCTCTCTCTCTCCTTGTTTCCTCTCTCACAGTCACGACAAAGGAATAATAACACAAACCCTATACAAGATAATGTTAGAGTCCCAAATTTGAGGAAGCCCTTGTAAAGTATTAACGAATCAACTCTATGCAAGAGCGTGCAAGGATTTTTCTCCGAGGGGAAAGGGTCAGCAAAGGCACGAGCTACAGGGGGACGTGCTCAGCCAATGAAATAAAAATACGATCTTTAACTTGCCTGAAGCTGCATTTCCTACCGCTTAAGGCTGTTGTGTCAGGAACCGCGTGCACTGACATGGAACACCATTGAGTTTTTTTTGTAAGTACGGTATTGTTAAACACGAAGGGAAAATGTGGCAGCTTGAGGTTGTGATCCTTAAGGCCACATCTTTCCTGACAGTTGCCTGAGTATCACTTGCACTTCTCGTCTGATGCAACATGCGACGCACAGTTTTTTTGCACTGCCCCAGTATGAAATTTGCAATAAATGTTCTCTAAGGGCACACCTTCCCTAACATTTACTCAATATCCCTAGTACTTTAGATATGGTGTAGCACATGAGCCAGAATTGCGCTGTAATATAATGAAGTTTCTGGTAAAAAAAAGAAAAAAGAAAACCCTCCACATAACCTTGAATGTATGCTCGGCAGTGGGACAAAGTGTGCTCGCTTGCATACAAACCATTATGCATTGCCGAGCAGAGCAAGTATGAAAGAGACTGTGGATGCTGTGTGTTGTGCAGGAGCCTCAAGTCGAGCACACTTCTTTGGCCCAGCAGTGAATGGCTCCAATGCCGCCACGTTGTTGAACTGGAATCAATATTCTTGTTTCCTTAATTCAACGTGATCATTTCTCATTCACTGCCTTGTCGTGGACTTGTACGTGTATTTTTCAAGGAATCTCCTCCCTCAGACATTATTTCTTTCGCCACTTACGTATATTTTAAAGTATATCAAGTTTCATGGAGATAAATGTGACACCACTTAATAGATCTTGTGTGTTGCTACGTAACAAGATACATTCAAAACTACGTGTACATGGAACAGCCGATTAGAACTCTTTCTATTAATTTTTGTAGAAAACGTTTTAAAAATTTCTCTCTCTCTCTCTCTCTCTCTCTCTCTCTCTCTCTCTCTCTCTCTCTCTCTCTCTCTCTCTCTCTCTCTCTCTCTCTCTCTCTCTAAAGACTAAAGTTTTATGCCTTCAATCCTTTTTTTGTTTGTGTTTGTGTGTGTGAATACTGTGACCTTTTTTTCAACGAATGACTGTGTGCTCTTTTTTTCCAGTATCGCCTTTGAGATGTAACGAGAGAACGTGAAGACACAATACGTATGACTTTTTTTTTCCGAGAGAGAGACTAAGTGAGGCGTGGAGCTATCATTCATCCACTCCTTTGTGCAAACCCCCTCGTATGTATTGGGACACCACTAGTACTCCCCTTTGTGTGTTTTATACTGTTTTGACATTTCACTTTCATAGATACTCAAAAAAAGAAAAAATCATTCCCTCTACTTTTTTTAAACAAGAAGAGAAAAAAAGACTACAGAAAAGCCTCATCACTTGTTTCTTTCATGTGTTTTGCCTTGACTTTTCTGATCTCACAATCCACCCCTGGTCTAGGCATCGTCTACTCTCAGTATCACCATGTTGTTCGTACGAAAGGAATGCCCGGGAGGGAGAGGGGCGAAGACGCAACGAGAAATCAATGTAAACAAGGAGAGAGGACGGGGAGGGTGGCGGGAGCGATGAATGGGCGACAGGCGGCGTGCAAACTGCCTGCTGTGTACTGAGCGAGTCGCACCAGGGGAAGATGCAAAGGAGGGAGCCAGGCGTGTTGCTCCGTGCTCGATGAATAAAAGGACTTGCTGCTATTGGAGGATGAATGTATGGATAGAAGCAGCGCGCATGGGAAAGTTATTAAAGTGAGGAGTTAAACAAAGGCTTGAATAAGTTTGATAAGTTTTGGTATTACTTATTTGTTTTTTTGTTTATATTTGTTTCCAAGACAAAGGTGGGCAAGGATGTTAAGCTACATGTCTCGCAACACTGGTTTAGCGTGTCTTGAATGGGTTACTGGCTCAATTGCCCAGTTTACAGGGTCACAACTGCTCAGGTTACGTCCTGACGACACTGGAGTAAAGTAACATTCCTATGATTCGTTGCTTTTTAGAAAACTGCAGTGAAATACAAGCGATGAAGATTAAAGAGACGTGAAAGAAATACTCGTAAATGTAAAACAAGGTAAAAGTGAATTAAAAATTAAAGTACTTTCTTTCTCACTTAATTTGAAGTTTCGGAAAGGAAAGAAGTGGAAAAGTTGAAGAGAAATATGTAAGACTATGATATCAGAAACTGTTCCAATTTTGTTTGGTAAAGGTTTGCTTAATTCTTGAGATATCACCATACTTGTCTTTACAACCCAGATACTCATCCAGGTAGCTAATACTGATTCATTATTTAAATCTCATGTAACTGAAAGTGATGACACAAACGGGGTAGAACAAGAATTAAAAGCTCAGAATCACCTTAACTGTTCTTCTGGGGGTTCAAGCAAGATCAGTCCCTTAAATTTAGTGCAAGTCTCTCCATCTCACCGCCAAGCCCTTCACTGTTGCCACGCCGTTAGTCAATAAGTCTTCCCAAAACCCATTTTCTTTATCAGTCTCTGCCAATATTTTTCATACTTTGTGTTGTCACATTGTTAGTTCCGGAAACGCCACAAACTTCAGAGTGACGAATGGGTTGTAAATGACGGCTGGGGATGGTGAGTGTGGACAGTAGACAACACGAAAGAGATGATTAAGTGGTATTAGGCAAGATATGTCGAGGAGACTGAAGGATGACACACACACACACACACACACACACACACACACACACACACACACACACACACACACACACACACACACACACACACACACACACACACACACACACACACACACACACACACACACACACACACACACACACACACACACACACACACACACACACACACACACACACACACACACACACACACACACACACACTCTCTCTCTCTCTCTCTCTCTCTCTCTCTCTCTCTGACACAACCACACACTCCAAGAATTCATTCCGTGGCATCATACTTTCTCATCTGAAATTAAAAGAAAATTTTTCATTACTTAGGCAGAAGCGAGCACTATGTCATCTCCCAATCCATCCGCCTCTTGCCATCCCAAGCTGAGGGTTTCCATGTGGGTGCAGTGAAGGAAGGAGCTACCCTCTTCCTATCCCTCCTGACCCAATCTGTATTCAAGATGCATTAGGAAATGAAGCGACGTAAGGTAACTCGGCACAAACTAAATCTAATATTCCTCAGCTCTGGTAAGCCTTCACCTCACCACTGTCAAAATGTTACTTAGCTCTTACTCCTCCTCCTCTTTCTCCTCCTCCTCCTCCTCTCTGAACTTTAGCTGAGAGAATAGGTTCCATTTCCTAAAACCCTCAGTAAGTATATTAACCATCTGGCCCACCCTCAGGAAAGCCAAGTCCATACTCATTCTTCGTGTAGAGCAGTTCACACAGTCCGTTCCGTCCTCACCGCGTTGCAACAGAGATTTCTGATTACCCTCGGCAGTGCATTGATAAATTATTACTCTCACTATTATTATTATTGCTATTATTTTCCGTAACGAGTCGTGATGCTTGACGTATTTTCATTCTATTTTATCATCTTTGTATTTCTTTCGTTGTAACATGTAATCTTGACATTGTTTATTCACATTTGTAATCTCTTATTTTCTGAAGGTACGAGTGGTTTGTTTGCTTTTTTGTTCTCTCTCTCTCTCTCTCTCTCTCTCTCTCTCTCTCTCTCTCTCTCTCTCTCTCTCTCTCTCTCTCTCTCTCTCTCTCTCTCTCTCTCTCTCTCTCTCTCTCTCTCTCTCTCTCTCTCTCTCTCTCTCTCTCTCTCTACAAATTAACTATTTTTGGAGAACATGCATATATGGAACTCAGACATGCATGAACGCGGATGTGACATTTTCGTGTGTGTGTGTGTGTGTGTGTGTGTGTGTGTGTGTGTGTGTGTGTGTGTGTGTGTGTGTGTGTGTGTGTGTGTGTGTAGATGTCATTGATTAGTTATATTCTTTTTCCATAAATTCCAAAACCTTTTTAGTGTGGCTGCTCTGCTAACGTGCGTGTAATGTGACTGCGCTGATGCTCCAGACTTAGCAAGGATATGGATAAGTGTGACGTGACAGCGAGTGATTTCAAGACTGACACAAATGTGGGATGGTCATTATTCCACATAGGCGATCAGGTCAAAGTGAAGGTGGAAAGTCATGCATGATCAGCGTATTCCATTGATCTGTACCCCTTGCATCACCTGACGTGTTTATATTCCACAAGGTAAATTTTTATATTCATCTATTTTTCTAAGAAGCCACCTACCTATTTCTGTGGGCCAGTCTGTAATGGTCTGTGTTGTGCTTTGCCTTATTCGTTTCAGTAAGAAATGCACTTTACATTTTTTATATTCACTGTTTCCGAGGAAATATGATAATTGGTGTAATATATCTATTTGCCCTCCCTCCCCTTCCACATACACACATTTGTCTTCAGTTGTCGCTAACTCGAGAATTGATACATAAACTAATTAATCATCTTATATTTAGAACTCCGCAAAGAGCAAGAATATCTGAGCATATGGTAGGTGGAGATATATGCCGAATATTACTTGTATATGTTATACCGTTTGATGAACATATCACCACTTCTTTGGCCAGCTTTAGAAACACACACGACTAAATCAATAATCGAGACAAGCTGAAAGATAAGAAACCACATTTCATCATCAAACGCTTGGTGGTCTTTCATGCATTGGTCCATCGCGTGGCCTCGATCGTCTCGCACAAATATTCTTCGTTCATGGTAGCGGGGAGCTAGCTGGCACACCTTATCGACCATCAAGGAATGAGTGTGTTCTGGACTCAGGTAAACTCTAGAATAAACTTTTGATGGTATTAAACTGTTTGTCATGCGATCATCCAAGTAGTTGTTATGAATTTAATGATATTGACTTTGAGTGTTGCATCGTAAATCGTTATTGTTCTTTAGTTTGTGATCATCATTTGTTCTGAAAAATGTTTTAGTATGAGTAGTAATGATGTGGACATTCTGATCTTCAGTCACGATGTGTCTCGCTAAGAAAGAATACCGCCGAGTGTTCTTTTACATAGGCTGATATGAAGAGCGGTGAACCTGACTTATGTGTATTTCTTGTATTTATCGTCAGTAAATAAGAATTGAACTCTTCCTGTGCAATAGTCACGCAGCGTCAGCATCGCTGTGGCTTACATCTTCCAATCACTTACCGGTGAATAACATGATCTTGCCGAGGCTTCCCCTGTTCAACGGAGCTCGCCTTCCGCTGCTTCCCGCCGCACCACACACCCTCACCTTTTTTGCCCACCAGATATTAAAATGAGAAAAAGTCTTTACGAATATGTGTGCATTTTTTTTTTCCCTTACTGAGAGGAAAAATATTTCCTTTTTGCTCTGCTAATGGAACACTTTGTAGCGTAGACTTTGTACACATCTTGCTGTTGTTAATGGCGTGGATGGGTCGGGACTAAAAGGACCTGCTTCAATATTATTTTTTTGTCCAGGTACTAATTGTCATCACTCAAAGAAAAAACATTGTTTATCTTTTTATTCCAAGAATTACGCAAAAAATTATTCGCTTTACTGGCACGTAGAAGCGTCTGTCCTGTCTGAAAGTCTGGCAGGATTGTCATATTGTTGTCTTTCTTATTACTGTAGTAGGATTATTCTAATTCTCAGCGTAGTGGTAATGGTAGTAGTAATAGTATTAGTATTAGTGGTAGTATTAGTATTATCAGTATTAGTATTAGCATTAGTATTAGTATTAGTAGTATTGTTATTAGTAGTGATAGTAGTTGTAGTAGTGTTATTAGTGTTCTTATTGTTGTTTTACTATTGTTGTTGTTGTTGTTGTTGTTGTTGTTGTTGTTGTTGTTGTTGCTGCTGCTGCTGCTGCTGCTGCTGCTGCTGTTATTGTTGTTGTTGTTGCTGCTGTTAGAAGCGGGAAATTTGAGATGCTTGCAGTTCCACTGAATGAAACAAAATGGATACTTAAATTTCTTTTATTTCCGTCCATTTTGTTAAGGTCTCATTTCCATCATATGGAATGTGAGGATGCTGACGGCGATTATATTACCACTATACAACCACCTACAACAACAACAACAACAACAACAACAACAACAACAACAACAACAACAACAGCAAGCAGGAGCAGCAGCAGTAGTTTAAGGACAACAATAGCAGCAACAACAACAACAACAATAACAAAAACTATTACTAATTCCATTTCTAGTACTTTAGTCATAAGTAGTAATTTTGGTATTAGTGATACTAGTTATAAGAGACAGGAGAGGAGAAAAACAAAGAGAAGCAACAATAACTGCAATTGTAGAAGTAGAAAATGTAGGACGAAGAAAAAGAAGGAGGAGGAGGTAGAGGTGGGAGGAGGAAGAGGAAGAATGAAATAATAATAAATTCTAAACAACACCATTTTTATTTACGTGTTACTAGTACACACACGAGGGTAGAGTGAATGAATTGATTGTTGATATGAATGAGATGTCGGTCGATGACGTAAGCAAGCAGTTAAAATGTGTACTGATTGAGCCCGCTTTTAAAGTTTTCCCACAATATAATAGTACAAAATATATCAAGAAAAGTAACAATGCTAACATGCCTGGGTATGATAAACAATGTTATAACAGCAGGAAAGAATACCATAAAGCTAAAAGTAAATATAATAAACATAAGAGCACACTAACGTATAATGTAATGATACAGAAAAGTAAGAAGTATAAAAACGACATTAAAAGAGCTAAGAATAAAGAAACTGCTAATATACATCAACAATTAAGAGAAAATAAAAGAAAAGACCCAAAAACCTACTGGAAGATATTAAAGGGTAAACAAGTCACTAAGCATAACCAGATATCACTTGGCAGATTTTATGACCACTTTAAACTCCTCTATACGGAGAATGACGATCTGAATGAAACAATACATTATGATATAGACAATGATGCTAACTTGCCAATATTAAATAATCCAATTACCCATGTTGAGATTAGATCATGTATAAACAAGCTAAAGAACAGCAAATCACCAGGTAACGATAACATCATCAATGAATACATCAAATGTACACAAGACCTACTTTGTCCTCTTTATGTTAAGTTATTTAACAAAATTCTTGATTGTGGTGTTTTTCCATCAGAATGGCTCACGGGTGTTATTGTACCTTTGTATAAGGATAAGAGGGAAGTAAATGACACTAATAACTATAGAGGAATTACTTTACTCAGCTGTATGGGGAAACTATTTACGTCTGTTTTAAACAATCGTTTGAAATTATTCTCTGATAACAACAGTATAATAACTGAATCACAAGCGGGTTTCAAGAAGGTTATTCAACCCTGGACCATATCTTATTACTCAAATGGATCATTGAACTCTTTAAGTGGAAAGGGAAGAAATTATATTGCTTGTTCATTGATTACCAGAAAGCGTTTGACACTGTATGGAGGGAGGGTTTATGGTTTAAATTGGTAAAAAAATAACATTAATGGTAAGATATTAAATGTCATCCGTAGTATGTATTATAACGTAAAGTCATGTGTAATGGTAGAGCAGTATGTATCAGATACTTTTTCATGTAATATGGGTGTGAGACAAGGAGAGAACCTGTCACCATTATTATTTGCATTTTATGTGAACGATTTACAAGATCAACTTATTGAACATAATTGTAACTATTTGAATTTTAATGATAATCTTCTAAATGCCTACTTGAAATTATTGGTACTAATGTATGCCGATGATACTATTATTTTGTGTGATAGTGAACAAAATATGAAGCGTGCTTTGGTTGCTCTTCAGAACTATTGTCATAATTGGAAACTAAAGGTAAACTGTAGTAAAACAAAAATAGTAATATTCAGTAGAGGTAGAGTTCGAACCAATAATCTTAAGTTTCAGTTTGGAGAAGAGGATATTGAGGTAGTTAGTGAATATAAATATTTGGGTACGCTATTTAATTATAATGGGCGATTTAGGAAAGGCCAACTGGCACTTAAGGAACAAGCAAATAAGGCCATGTACGCTGTAGTTGGCAATTCCGCAAATATGACCTACCAATTGATATCCAGTTAGAAATGTATAATAGTATGGTGCTGTCTGTTATGTTGTATGGATGTGAAGTTTGGGGTAATGATGGGATAAGAGAGTTGGAATTATTACAAATGAAATTTTGTAAATATGTTTTGTATGTACATAGGTATACTAGTACTGATATTGTATATGGAGAATTGGGAATCTATCCAGTGGAAATAACTATAAAATGTAGAATGATGAATTATTGGTGCAGATTAATCATAGGGAAAAGTACTAAATTATGTCATGTAATGTATTTGTGTTTATTACGTTTATATCAGTCTGGGGTTTATCTATCACCATGGTTATCTTACGTACGAAGTATTTGTATTGAATGTGGTTTGTCTGGTGTCTGGTTGAATCAAACTATTGAGAACCCGAAACGGTTCAAACTGACCGTGGAACGGAGGTTAAAAGATTTGTGGATAACAACTTGGTACCGAAACGTAGCAACAAAAAATATATGTAGTAGTTATAGAATATTTAAGGAAGTGTATGGAATAGAGGATTATCTTGTTAAACTGTCAAAGATGAACCGTATACATATAAGCAAACTGCGTGCTGGAAATAACAAATTGCCACTAATCACAGGAAGGTACCGTGAAATAAGAAGAGAAGAACGTATTTGTAACAAATGTGATGATGGTTATGTAGGTGATGAGTACCACGTATTACTGGAATGTCAAAACCAGGAAATTGTCTTATTAAGAAATAGATATATACCTACAGTTTACAGAGTAAATCCAAACCAGTTGAAATTTATTACCTTAATGCAAAATAATAATATAGATACGCTAAACAACTTGTCATATTTTATTAGAGCAGTGTTAAGACTGTTTAGGTAAATAGTTCAAGAAATAGATTGTGAGTAATATCAAGGAGCTGTGCTCCATACTTGTATAAAGTCTGAGCAAATAAATATATTCTATTCTATTCTATTCTGTTCTATTCTATTCACACACACACACACACACACACACACACACACACACACACACACACACACACACACACACACACACACACACACACACACACACACACACACACACACACACAGCAGGTCCAGAAAGGCTTATCTGAATAAAATATAAGCTACAAGAACAACACTGCAGCTCTCTCCTCCGTGGGTGTCCTTCCTTGCGTCCCGTCCTTTTTCTCTTATTGTCGTTCATCTCCTCTTGCCCTTTAATCCTTCTCTCTCTCTCTCTCTCTCTCTCTCTCTCTCTCTCTCTCTCTCTCTCTCTCTCTCTCTCTCTCTCTCTCTCTCTCTCTCACTCGAGTTAATATCCTTTTCTCTATTCTCATTTCATACTTTCATCTTTTTCCATTAAAACTATCACGTCTTTTATCTGTCTTTTTCCCTCCTTCCTTCTTTCTTTCCTTCCTTCCTTTCTTCCTTCCTACCATCCCTCTCTCCTTCCCTCTCTCCCTCCCTCCCGTTCTTTTCTCCTTACTCTCTCCCTATTTTTCATCCCCTCATCTTTCAGCACTTCCCTTCTCCTTGTGCGCTACCCTCTCCACCACCATCGGAGGTCGTGGCGCGAAAACTCTTTTGTCCGGTGAGTTTGTGGCCACAGGCTCTTTTGTGGCGGCGCGCTCACGTATGATCCGGGATTTGCTTGATGGCAATAATGGCAGATGGGATCGGATCCTTCAGACAGCGCCGAGGATTCCTTTACTCTTCGACTCGCCATGGGAATGTTTCGGACACTAAACTTCATGTGTCTCGTCTTGTTGTTGCGGCTGAGTGAAGGTTCATCGAGGCGTCGTGTCAATATGTTGCCCTCATCATCTTACTCTCTCTCTATAAGTCGTTGTTCGGGTGCGTCTTTTTAGGGTGTCTTAAGATATGTGGGTGTTTTCTCTTCCCCACCTCATCCTTCTTGCTAACACGCCTTACATGATGGTCTTAAAATCCACTTTTTGAAAGTTTGGAGCCCTGGTAAAGGGGGAAACATTCACGCTGGTAATCTTCGGAAATTGTCGGGTATTTGAGGTAAGAGGAGGAACACCCGCGCTGGGATGAAGGTGGGGCAAGGCCTAGGTAAGCCGGATGATGGGGCTGGAGTGAAGGCGGGGGAGAAGCATAGAGGAGCATCCGGCTTTGGTGCGGATGGTAGCCAGGAGTGAATGATCTGGAGCGACGCCCACCACAACCACCACCAACGCTGCTTCTAAGGCCCGCCCTGCGACTCGTGACTCACCGTACTTAAAACATGAAAAGTTACCTGTGTCATGGCCTAGATTGGTTGGTGTGGAGCGGCCATAACACCGGAGATGGACCTGTGATAGCGCCGCGGGCACTCGCAGGGGAACTAACCCAAGGGAAATTGTTAAAAAAAAGGAGAGAGAGAGAGAGAGAGAGAGAGAGAGAGAGAGAGAGAGAGAGAGAGAGAGAGAGAGAGAGAGATGTGGAGGGAGGGACAACGTAGCGAAACGAGGCAGTTGGGAGCAGAAGGGTCTTTGATAGAGCAGTGGAAACACGCAGAACTTTTCCCAACTCGGCTAAACCAGTCCATCCCATCAGCAGCCTCTTGGCCATTGAGGAACACACGCCGGCCGGGAAGACGTAAGAAAGCCCGAAGAGGAGGAGGCGAAAATCGATCTCGTAATCATATAATAACAGCTCCAACCCATCGGCTGTAACAAGCATGCCTATAGCTAATAGCGGGGTGAGGGAACAGCCCCGTTACCAGCCAATCACACTAACGAGCATTGAGGCGATGGGGTAGTTATGCCTTAACGAGCCCTTTGGTGGCGCCCCTCCGGCAGCAATTACGAGGCCATGATGAAGGATCCCGCCGGAGCCCTCAACCATCACCAGGCGCGGGATAAACTTCTCATCTGCGACCTTCTCCCGCCGGTCCTGCTGCTGGAGGGGCACGGGCCGGGGACGAGCTGGAGGCATGCAGGGCAGGGAGGCAGGGGCGAGAGGGAGGCTGGGGACACGGTGGAGGGGAGGTGGCGGCAGGATCGTTACAGGACACAGTGGTGTTTGGAGGAGACAAATGGGAGGATGAACCTTTGAAGAGAGAGAGAGAGAGAGAGAGAGAGAGAGAGAGAGAGAGAGAGAGAGAGAGAGAGAGAGAGAGAGAGAGAGAGAGAGAGAGAGAGAGAGAGAGAGAGAGAGAGAGAGAGAGAGAATGTCTGGTGCAAGAATAAAACGTAAATGGAAAAAAAAACCCACCACAGTTCCAACTCTCTCAAGAGGAAAATTCTGGAATTATCAAGTCTCTAAATCCAAATGGATAATCAATACTGAGCACTCTCGCTTCCTTCCGTGCAATGATCTCGTACACAGCTTTGCCTCTCCCTGGATGCCTCACTGCCGAGAACTAGCCAGCCCACACCCATTCCGTTCCCCTTCCCAAGTCTTTTTTTTTTTTCATCTTTTTTAAGCATAGAACACACACCACCCACAATCAGAGCTACACCCACAAAATCTGCCTTTTGGTGTATTTCTCAACACGTACTCCTCAACTCTTTCATTGCTCCCATTCATAACCATTTGCATGTATGTTTTTGTACTTAATTTTCTGGTATAGTTTTGTAGTACAGGAAAGACGGAAAGAAAGTATTGTCCTTATGTGTTCATGCATTGTTTTATTCATTATTTTTACAGTGCTATGAAGGAATGGACAAAAAATAAAGAGGTATGAAGGGTTAAAAGATTTTTTAGAGTTGAAGGCGGGAAGTCATTCTTACCTGTACACAAGAGGCTTTCTTCAGATCGGGGAGAGTGACCCTATGCTTCAATTACCCTCGAATTCGGTTGTTTGTGACTTAATTAATGAACGCAAAGCACACCAGGGCTCGTATTCTGAAACACTTTTGACTTCACATATACTATTTTCAAAAGGTCCTCGTTGAAGCTACATTTATTTTCACATGTGTTTTTGTGTTTCTAGAGCTGGATTAATAGGATTTTTACACTATTAATTGGCGGAACGCTTTTGAGAACTCGGCTGACGATCTTTGTGGCCTTTGATAGACAGTCGTGGTGAGAGAGCAAAACGTTTCTGAATACGGGTCCAAGACAGCACCCACTCAACACACACACACACACACACACACACACACACACACACACACACACACACACACACTATAAAACCTTTTAATTTAGCTTTTGTTCATGTTCATTTACATTTCCAGTTTTACCTTTCCATTTCCTTGTTTATGTTCTCAAGCTAAAAGTGCATTTTTTCTATCACCTACTGCTTCATTTTTGTAATTTTGGTGTAGTGAGACAGCCTGCGTGTAAGGTGAGTACTCGCGTGAGACTTATACGCACGTGTTTTACCTTTGAATCCTTTATTAGTTTCCTGAGTGGCCGAGTAAGTGTCATATTGTGAGTGCCAAATAAAGCTTTTATCGCTGTTAATTCTTGTAAAACACTTTATGATAGTCGATGGAACGAGCTGTTGCTTTCACTATCTCATAATTCCACTGGTTTGATATTCCTTGTTCGTGATTTCTGATGCATCTTAACACAATTTGCAAGTGTTCTATTGTGTGTTTTCTCCATTTCTTTTGCAAATTTAGAATATTAGTTTTGAAGGCCAGCTATAATTTTGGGTGTGATTGAATGATTTTCCTAGCGTATATTTCACTGAATATCGTATTGCCCATTTACAGGTAATTGTTTTATACAGGTGTATTGTTTCCTACACAACGAATGTTTAATTTCTATGTCTGTGGTGTTGTTTCAACCATTCACAGGGCTATAGATAGAATAGAGAGTTTCCTAAACTTTAATAAAATGTCTTATCTTTGAGTTTGTGTCTGATGATGAGCTGTTGTCAGAGAGAGAGAGAGAGAGAGAGAGAGAGAGAGAGAGAGAGAGAGAGAGAGAGAGAGAGAGAGAGAGAGAAGGTTGCTTCTGCCTTACTCTTTATAAATTTCCTTCAGACAACTTTATTGCTTTCATTACCATGTATATCTTTGTTGTTATCTGTAACATTTCCACTTACAACATTCAGAAGATTTATACATGCAATCTCAGTGTTTCCTAGGCAATTGCGTGTCTTCTTGCCAGTGCTAATCAGCGGTGTCTTTCAAAATCATGCTTTTAACTTGCACTTCACCAAATTGTTACATTTCACCAAAAGATAAAGGAGAGGAATTTCTTTGTTTAGCTTTATCTTGTTCTAATCAGCAAACCAAACCAAAAGATTTTTTATTGTGTTGATCATTGGTTTCCTCTCTCGTGTACATTAGCCTGTTAGAGCAATCTCTGACGTGTGGAGGGATTCACCTGGTACTGTTGCCCAGAGAGGGAAGAGTTGAAGAGACTGTGTTCCTGAGGTGTTACTCCTCTTTCTAAAGTTATCACTTTCCTGATATTGTTTGTTGACTACGTGCCACTCATCTTTACTATCCACTATCGCACTGTCATCAGTATTGTATTTCTCATAGCAGTGCAAACCTTGATACGTATGTAGCTTACTTTATCTCATTGCTTGTGAACTCTTGCTTTTAGGGCTTAAATTTATCCAAGATGTACCATAACATCTTAAGTGTTCCTAGTTATTCTTAATTGTGTGTAGCTTTCGACAGGTATTCCCAGGTTCCCTTTGAAGCTTTTTTTCCATATCGATTTTGCAAAGTTTTCAAACATTCTTTTGTGCAAACCAAACTCCGGTTCAGTATTGCAACAATCGATCCACAGTCACGTGTATGGGTGCCTTTTTATATTTTCAAGCATATGGCTTTGAATTTCCCTGTTTTAAATTACCACTTGTTGAATCTGTACCATGGTTTATTCTCTCAAAGCTCCAACACACACAAAGAAAAAAAAAATGGGCGAAGAAGTGCATGAAAATTCAAATGTAAGCAAAGAAGTCACTTTAAATGTTCATTGATTCATGTTGCGTCCCTCCTTCTGATGACTTGCCTTGCTCTGAGTGTTACATATGCTGCAGTAAACACACCGGCACATCCGTACAGTACTAAGCGACGATGACATGTAGTGTGTTTTTGTTTGCTCGTTTGAAGTCGCGACTCTCGTTGGCTGCTTGGTAAACTTGGCGGAAATAAATATTTTTCAGCACTTACCGTCAGTTGACTTTGATGTTCACGCCACGTAAGTCACCAGCCACTCACCGCACGGCGCCATGACAGGATGCTTGGGGGACACACCTATGCATGAAAGTTGGATTTTACAGTCAGTGAATGCTTTGTGCTAATGGTCCCTGTCATTAGCTACTGTGTGACAGGAAATTACTATATCGTTAATCCAGTGACACCCCGAAATATAGGGATTAATTATTAGTGGAAGTAAAAATTAATCGTCTATTAGTTCTCAGTTTGCCACCTGAAAGGAGTTTAATTTTCAAAGAAGCGTGTAGGTTCGTGGCTTTTTGAAGTTTATACATATGCGTGGTATAACACAATATTCAAAGAACATTCAGTTCAACTTAACTAGTGTGCTGTTTCTGAAATGATGTAGAGATAAGAATTTGTGAATGGGTATTTCCTAATGATACGAGTGTAATCAAATATATTTTACTTTTCACTGGCATGAAATAAATCAGAGAAAATGGTTGTTAGGCCTTATATGGACAAATGATAAAGCGCATCTCAGAAAGACGGTTTGAAAATTATGTAACTTTTTAGAATTTTCGTCTGTTTTTCAGGGCTTGATCATTATTAGCTTCTATCTTTTTGTACATTGTATAGCTTTTAGTTTCTGATTTTTATCCCTGTTATTATTATTGTTTTTATTCTTACTTGCAGACCATCATAAAAAAGAAGTGAGTATACAAAATATCCTTACAGATTAATTAACAACCAGCATCAAGGTAAATCGTGGAGGAAATTGAAGTCTAAATCTCGTGACAGAATAGAATATCAAGTAAGATTTCTCAGTATTAGTTTTCATTCATACCCGTTCATTGAAGTATTGAAAATTGAGTTAAAGGGATCATAACTCCGTGCTTGTGATAATCGTCCTCCCTTGTGTGGCAAGTATTTGGTTAGTGTATTAGATGGACACTGTTTATGTATTAGATCAGGGAAGA
>NC_059269.1:7971128-8008628 GCF_017591435.1 Portunus trituberculatus | reverse complement strand
TGTGTGTGTGTGTGTGTGTGTGTGTGTGTGTGTGTGTGTGTGTGTGTGTGTGTGCAACTTTCAGCAAATATTCGGAAATCGTATCCTCTTAATTTCAAGACAAAACTATATTTCTGTGTTTTGCTTTATAAAGAGAGTTTCTAGACGAAATATTTTTTCCGAAATAACTGGGCTGGTCCGCAACAGTTTTTAGTCTTAACTGCCACTTAGCAAATAGTGATTAACCATGCTGTCAAATATGTGTTAACAGTGTAATTATGAACGTACCTATGAACAAGAATGAAGGAAAACACAACTTAAACACTATTATTGATTGTCGTATAGTGCAATTTGTGCTTTCAGTTTTTTTCCTTTTTTTAATATTTTTTTTTTTTTTATCAAACCAAACTTTTGAATCAAAGTATATAATAGACGGAAGCGATGAACGTAGTCCCTGTCATGATCGCATCGAGAATCCCGCCTCGGATATTACGGCGGGCTTGGGTCACTCGGGGCCGCGGTGACGTCATGAAGCGGGACGGCGAAGATCGAACGAACCAGTGAACCGACATAGTGGATTTTAGAGGAGCTTAAAGTTAATTGATTTTGGTGAGCGTGGAGTGAGTCCCATCCCTGTTCCCTGCACTGTGCCCCTCAAAGCGACCCTCCCGCCTTGAACACGATAATGCACACAACGAGGCGATGTCATTCATAATAAAGCGAGGGAATTCAAGGCTGATTCAAGTTATGTTAAGATACAGTGAGCTTCGTTTAAGGAGGAATCCAAACATCCAATGATTCGTATAGCCTTTAGTTAGATTAATTGAATTGTGTATAAGTAATTGAGACCATGTTTTTTCCTTTCTTTTCTTCTCATATGCATATTTTTGTACAATACAGATTTCAAGACATTTGTCCCTGACTTTTGGATAGCTCTTTTGATCTTTAAGGGAACTGGCAATCCAGTGGGCCTTTTTTTCATTTTTTGTTGCCCTTGGCCAGCATCCCTTCTTGCATATAAAAAGGAAAAAGTAGTATCGACAGACGTTGGTGATATTCTCAAGTCGTCAATGGACAATTAGAAAACTGTAAGGGAAATTTTGTCTCGGGTTTTCTATTATCATGATTTTTGTTTATTGTTAGTTTTTTTTTTGATGATTCAGTGTCCAGGATTTAACGTTGTGTTGTGTGGTGGAATTGCGCTCATGACAGTGTAGCAATTTTACACTATGTAATGTAACATCTAATTGAAGGAATATCTTGGTAAATTATCAAGTGTGTGTCTGCGTGTGTTGAGAGAGAGAGAGAGAGAGAGAGAGAGAGAGAGAGAGAGAGAGAGAGAATATTACAGCCTGTGATCAAAAGTGGTCTCGTGTTCTCGGTTCCTTGTCACCTTTATGCGTCTTGTGATTAGTTCTGCGGCTCATTGTCTTCAGATCTTTTGAGTCAGACACTGCGTTGGCGTGAAGTTATGGCTGTTCACACATGCTAGAGTGGTGGAGTACTTTGAAAGGGCTTGAGTGTTAGGAGTGTCGGCACCACCAGTGGGGGGGCGGCGGGGACGTGAAATATGGTTCATTGCATCGCTAATCGAACGTCTTTGCCAAACTTAATGCTTGGGAGGGATAGGGCTTGGGGGAGAGTGGGCGACACTGAAGCCCACGTTGCAGTTTGCGTGAAATATTACTAAAAGAAAACTTCATCATTCGGAACTGTAGATTGATGAACACCACCTGTGAATATAGCCTGCATTTCGAAAAAAAAAAGTAGTTTTGTTTTATGTTAAGACTCGAAAGAAAAGTGAGAAAAAAGAGAAGTAAGTGGCGTGTGTGAGATGTGCGTCTATGCCGTATTGTTCCCGAGTATTGGCAGGTAAACAGGTGTCTGGCGTGGCTGTTACGCGGCGGGAAGGCTGTCGATGGCGCCTCCAAGCCCTCCACCCTTGCTCATCCCACACGACTCAGCCAACCCTCTGCCTCCCACCGCCGTCTCCTCACTTCTCCCTCCACTGCATCGTCCCGCCACATACCTGTAGCAGTACCTCCAAACACCGTCTTTCTCGTCCTTCTCTTAGTGCCGCCCAGATTTATTCTTTTCCCTTGGACTTTAACGTATTCAGTCATCCTTTCTGCACGTGAGCGTCGTCCGCCTTGATGTTAGCGCCGCGTAAGACAAAGATGCAAGATTCAAGGAACTGTCAATTCAAAGGCTACTGCTCCGTGTTCTCTCTTTTTTTTTTTCTGTACGGAGAAGTAGCGTCATTCCAGACTGTGTGCTGCGGGAAGTGTAACTGGAGAGTGGCAATAGATAGTTAACATGCACATCAGTGTGGCTACAGTGGGAGGTACGTAGTTAGCGTGTTAACGATGTCTGAGTAACAAAAAAAAAAAGATTATAAGACTTTTCAAGCAGATTAGATATGAGATTGAAGGAAAATGCTTAAAGGAGAGAGAGGGTGAATGAAATCTCTTGTGACTGAACGAATAAAAAATCGGTGACATTAATGCACTTCAGAAAGACAGAATCCGCATTATTTTTCACATTCTTTTATCAATGATGAATAAGCGAGCGTATTTTACGATATTGAATAAAGAATCAAACTATAATGTTCGAGGTCCAATCACATACTTTACGCGGTCAGTGTAAAAAACAGCAAAAGAAAAAAGAGATCCGAATATAGTGAAGACTGCCTTAAGTTCAGTTACACCAAAAGACAAGCATCATATACGTAATAGTACATGAATACCAGTGCCACTATTAAACACATCGCCTCGTATTACACTCAGAGAGGTGTTCGTTGTCCATTAGACGCGACGTTTTACCAATATCTGTCAAACTTTACCTGGAAATCTTCTGTCTCATCTCCACCTACCTGATGAGAGAGAGAGAGAGAGAGAGAGAGAGAGTTGATATAAATCCATATATTTCAATGCCAAGAATCCTAACATATCAATCACAGTGTATTGAAGAAATGATTATAAATTTACAAAGGTCTTCATTTGATTTCCACTTAAGTCTGAACAGCCAGTGCGTTATTACTATCATTTTATCAGTATCTTGAAAATTCGGTATCTAAAGCCAGGTGCCAAATGAAGAAGGGTTGAAATCCGTCACTGGAATATATCGTAAACTGGACACTCGAGTGGGCGGAATACATGACGGGAAGAAATAACAAATAAATGAAAAGACTGAAATATTGAGGTTATCCAGAGACAGAGATGGCTGGAGACTTTTCTAAGGCAATTTTCTTCCCCTCACTCTGAGTTGTAGTGAGTGAGAGAACCCGAGACATGTACACAGAATAAACGTAACAAGAAATCGACATTATCAGCTGAATCGATTACAGGTAAAGGTTTCCCCCACCGTAGTTAGAGAGAGGTTAGTTTAGGTTAGGTTAGGTTGTCAGATAACACGCCATTCTAGCTTGGGAAAATGAAAGAAAATTTTGATGATAGATAAAGAAAACTGAAAGAAAAAAAAGGAGGAATTAGAATAAGTCACATGTGTAGCAATTAATGTTTTATTTGTTGAGTAGTTCCCAGTGACATACATGAATTAACCTGCAGTGACTAAAATGACGACCAAAAGGTTCACTCGTTTAATTCTTCTGTTTTTTGTTTTTTTTCTGAGATCTGTAAAAAGTTGTCGTCAGTCACCACAAACAGAACGAGCGTCTGTCACCACACGACCACGGGGAGGGCAGGAGACCCGGAACTCTTACTGGCTAGGGAGAGAGAAAAGAAAGAAAGAAAATGCATCTCCTGTAACCATATGGAAAAAGAAAGACAGAAAAAAAAACCAGACAACGATTTACAAACTGACGAGAAACGAGACATGGATAGAGAAAAGAGAAAGAGAGAGACCAAGGTAAACAAGAAGGCAGTGAAAAGAGAGGCAAAATGAATGAAAAAGGTGTGCAACAGGTGTGAGGAACTCGGTACATAATTATTCCGTCCTCACCTAGGCAACTACGTGGTGATTATTTACATGTATACAGCAACATCGTGATCCGAGAGAGGACAGAGAGACACTCCACGCAAACACTACAAGAGTAACCTATCGCGGGTAAGGATCATCAGCTTTCGAGGGGAGTAAGGGGAACGGGTTTTTTTCGGGGGGGTGGGGGGGGCGGTTTGAGGAGCATAAAGCTTGGTTAAATCTCTTATTCTGAAGCGTCTTTTTCGAAACACACACACACACACACACACACACACACACACACACACACACACACACACGGTAAAGCTCACCAAGGTAGACAGAGAGAGGGTCGCTGTTTTTTTTATTCCAGAGTTGGTGCTTCCTTAATTAATTGGCAGATTCATGGGGAAGGCGTGGTGTATGTAGAGGACGCCAGGAGGAGGAGGAGGAGGAGGAGGAAGACGAGGAGGGGGAGGAGCAGAAGGAGGAGGAGGAGGAGGAGGTGGTGATGGTCGGACTATAAGGAGAAAAGAAGAGAAGAACGAAAAAATTGAAGTGACTGAGTGATATAGGCAAGAGAATAATGGACCAGAGAGAGAGAGAGAGAGAGAGAGAGAGAGAGAGAGAGAGAGAGAGAGAGAGAGAGAGATATCCCATACTGGAGGTTATGTAGTGTAGCTCTATCACAAACGAACCAGATAACCTACAGTACGCGTCGCTTTTCCTTTGCGTTCCTTTGTGTTCTTGACCTTTCGTACCCAATGCATACTTCTTAAAAATATGGTAGTGGTAAAAAATTCCTTCCAGTTTTCTTCTATTTAACAGTACAGCCTCATCGTGTGCTAATTTGATGCTTAATACTGTAGAGCGTTGAACTGACATGCCGAGAGAGAGAGAGAGAGAGAGAGAGAGAGAGAGAGAGAGAGAGAGAGAGAGAGAGAGAGAGAGAGAGAAATAAATGACCTATATTTATACTGTGCCTTATATTATTTCATTTTTTCTTTTTATGTGTTTTCAAGTCCCTTTCAGAGCTAAATGAATATTCGTGCCACGTGTGTGTGTGTGTGTGTGTGTGTGTGTGTGTGTGTGTGTGTGTGTGTGTGTGTGTGTGTGTGTGTGTGTGTGTGTGTGAAAGGACAGCAACATTTTAAATCTAGTCTCCACATGTAATATTCTAGAGGCGTTGAGAGCCAGAGAGATGTGAAAGGGCTGGGTTTTCTGATCAATTATATAAAAGTTGAGAGAGAGAGAGAGAGAGAGAGAGAGAGAGAGAGAGAGAGAGAGAGAGAGAGAGAGAATAATTAATGGATAACAAGCCAGAAAAGACGAGGCTGTAGAGGAAAAGGAGGAGGAGGAGGAGGAGGAAGAGGAGGAGGAGGAGCAGTAGGAGGAGCAAGAGGAAGAAGAAAATTGACTAAAGGAAAAACATGAAAATAACAACAAGACGAAGTACACAAAGAAAGAACAAGAAGCAGCAGACATGTTAGCCCTTAGAAGGCAGTTTGAACTTCTACATTATCTAAAGTAAGAGAAGGAGAATGAAGACGAAACAAGAGAAGGAAGAACAAGTTGGAAGTAGTAATAGGAGAGAGAGGGAGACTGTCTGTGTGTGTGAATAGGCGGGTGGGCGGGTGCGTGGGTTTAAAACAGCTTCCTATCTCGAATGTTATCTGTTGTAATGTAGCGGAAAGTACGAGTAATGTGTCTTCTTCAAGGGGTGATTGATCGCGTCTCAACACTTCTCCCTCTGTGTGTGTGTTTTTTTCTGCTTCTTTTATGTCTCCTCTTGAAATGGAAGGTCGTGTTTTCCTTGGCTGGTGGAGGCCCGTGCTGGTGGATTGAAGAATATGATAGCGGGTTACGTGTTAGGTTCGTGCGGTTAGGAGAGTGAAGGTGGCGATGGTGGTTGTGTGAGCAGCAGGAAGATGTCAGTAATTGTACCTCGTGAGAAGCGCTTTATTATTTTATTGCCTTGTGTTTTTCAATAGTTAGTTTCTTTATTGCGTGATCGTGTTTATCTTTGCTGTGGTTTAGATGGGTTGTGTTATTTGATTGTGTGTGTGTGTGTGTGTGTGTGTGTGTGTGTGTGTGTGTGTGTGTGTGTGTGTGTGTGTGTGTGTGTGTGTGTGTGTGTGTGTGTCGTCTTACATTCCGCTATATAAGTTTTTTCTTTTCTCTTGTTTGCGATCTACATATTTCTGCATTCTGTCCTATCATCACCATTCTCTCTCTCTCTCTCTCTCTCTCTCTCTCTCTCTCTCTCTCTCTCTCTCTCTCTCTCTCTCTCTCAAGGCTTTTCCTGTCGTCATTTTATCATCATTGTCACTCAAGGAGTCACAAAGACGATTATTAGCATATTTGGTCGGATTTTCAACCCTCCCTACCTCCTTCTCTTCCTTCATGCATTCCCTCATTCCTCTCTTCCGTCCCCTCTTTTTATGTCTTACCATCCTTGTCCCCATATATCCTCTCTCTCTCTCTCTCTCTCTCTCTCTCTCTCTCTCTCTCTCTCTCTCTCTCTCTGCTACTCAAGACATGATATTTGGTTCTGAACATGCCTTCCCATCTCATTTTTCTTCTTATAACTCACTTTTTCTCATCCTTTCCCTCACACCTTCCTCCTCCTCCGCTCTTCTTCCTCTCCTCCTCTCGTCCTCCTCCTCCTCCTCCTCCTCCTCCTCCTCCCCAGCCTCGAGGGATGAACGTTCTCCCCCGCCTTTGTCTCACTGCGACGCTCCACTAAACTTTGATTGAGTTGGAAAGGATGAAACGACGCCCTAACGTATCTGAGGAGCCTCTTCCCTTCCTCTTCCCACCCCCAACTCTGTCTCTCGTCGCCTGCCTGCCCGCTCGCCCGCCAGTTCGCCTGCCTACCTCTCTCTACTTCCTTCTCTCTATATGTCACCCCTACAGACCACCATCTCTACTCATGTTGTTCTATCTCACTAGTGGTCGTCGTTTTGTATTTCTGTCTGTTGGTCTGTTTAGTTTGGCTTGGTTTGGTTTTCGTGTTTAGTTTGGTTTGTGGGTTTGTGTGTCTTTTTGGGGTTTGTTGTGTTTTGATTTGTGAGTTTTTCTTTTTTCTTTTTAGTTTCCGCTGTGTTCTTATGCTTCTTTTTCGCCTTTGTCTTTTCTTTTCTTTTCTTCTTCCTCTTCTTCTTCTTCTTCTTCTTCTTCTTCTTCTTCTTCTTCTTCTTCTTCTTCTTCTTCTTCTTCTTCCCCCTTCCTCCTCCTTTACATGGACTCTACTTTCTTTTCTTTATTCCCTCTCCGATCATCATCATAGCTCTCTCTCTCTCTCTCTCTCTCTCTCTCTCTCTCTCTCTCTCTCTCTCTCTCTCTCTCTCTCTCTCTCTCTCTCTCTCTCTCTCTCTGTCAGAACTTTGCTCCTTTTCTCTCATCTCGGCTCACTCCCTCCATCCAGTCGTGCCCTCATGAGTTTCTCTTTCCCCCTAAGAACATTAGTCTTGGGATAATAATAATACGAATAACTACAAGAGAGAGAGAGAGAGAGAGAGAGAGAGAGAGAGAGAGAGAGAGAGAGAGTGTGGTAGAGTTTGCGTTTGGTAGAATTGCTATTGAAGCTAGAAAAAACAATTATATAGATTTGTGGTGTATAAGAAGAAAAATAGGTAGGAATGTTAGGTAATGATGAATGAGGAGGAATGTGTACGTAAGGTTCGGTAGAGCTGCTTTTTTTTTTTTTTTTGGCACATTAGTTTTATATATGATAGATTGTGTAGGAATAATTAACATGTATCGATTTTGAATGGTGGTTAAGTGTTTCTCGTGTTATTTGTTTATGCCTAGATAGATCATGGGTTTATTCTTGTGATTATCTTTCTATTACTTTAAACTGTGGCTGTGTACCTTATAAGGGAACGAAGAAATGAAAGGAGCTGTAGAGAGAGAGAGAGAGAGAGAGAGAGAGAGAGAGAGAGAGAGAGAGAGAGAGAGAGAGGTAATAAGGAAGGGAAGGATGATAAAGGATGAAGGAGGGAAGGTAAAGTACAGAAAAGGTAGAAAGTTAAAGAAATTGAAGAAGGGAGATGAAGGACAGCCAGCAGGAAGACAAGACAAATGAAAGGAGAGGGAGAGGATGAGACGAAGCATGAGGGAAGGCAGGAAAGAAGAAAGGAAGGAAGGAAGGAAGGAAGGAAGGAGTTTCTCTGAAGGACAGTGAGAACAAAAGAGAGAGGGAAGTAGGGATGGAGGTGAAATAGAAGGGACGCGTGGATGAAAGCAAAGCCATCACCGGTACTCCATCCATCCCTCGCCAAACTCCCTACAGAAAGGAATCTTAGGGAGCTTCCGTGGACAGCTTGAACAGAGACCTCCATGTTCAGGCGACACAAACATTTATTGTATTTTCACTCACTGGGGGTTGCCAAAGCGAGTCTGATTGATTAAATTCCTGGCGAACGAGCATTCCAAGCGATCAGATCTGCGTTTGTTTAGGCAAAAAAATAATTCGTTACGACTCGCAACCCATCGGAGCGAGGGGTCAGTGGAGGGGTCCGTGCTCCCTCTCCCCTTCCTCCTCCTCCTCCTCCTCTTCCTCGTCTTCCTTGTCCCTTCCTCCGCCTCCTCCCCCTCCCGCGTACCCCCAGCACAGTGCAGTAGTGGCAGTAGCAGCACCAGTCCTTCGGCGGGGCTTCTGGCACAGCGTCACCCTCTGTCTGTGTGATAAACTGTATTGCGACACGTTCCTATATACACATATATATATATAAAGTTTAACATATCCAAGTTTTATGTATAAGGATAATGCTACGTATCACACGAGTAAACGGCACTCTCACGGTCACGCACACGCACAAGCACACGCACACACACAGGCAGACACACGAGCACTGTACAGAATAGGGTCCAGGGATGCACAAACGCACTTTAGCACAACTTCAGCACTCCCCACCTGAGTCTATGTACACACGTGGCAAAGTTCCAATGTCACGCCAGTATTGTCTTTATATTTCCCTGGAGGCGATGTGTAGTAGGTTCTGTCTTTTTCTTATGGGTTATGACTAAAAACTAAACACGACACATCATTCTCTTTATCTTCGTTATCGTTATCACTGTGTCCCGCTTCTCCCGCTGAGCTTGTATTTCACCGTATAATTATTGTCCTCTCAGCAGTTTTTACCTTTGTTATTTTCTCCAGTTTAAGAATTGAGATACACTTAATTTGAAGCACATACCGAGTGTTTCGTTTCTCCAGCACATCCTCACACACACACACACACACACACACACACACACACACACACACACACACACACACACACACACACACACACACACACACACACACACACACACACACACACACACCGGGAGGGGTCACAAGATCACAAAGATGAGCTACATGGTGTCCCGGCACACTCCTTCACGCTGCCGGTTCGCGGACTCCTGTTGCCTGCGCGAGGAAATCCTTCCACACGACGTCACTAAAGCCTTTAGACGACTCTCGCTAGCCTTCATGATATAAGTAGGCTGTGACGGACTCCTTAGGCCCCGCCATGCCTCAGTTATTACTTGCTGAGGATCGCGAAGGCTTTTGGGAACAGGCTCAAAACTGCGTCTTTCACAGTGGTATTGGCCAGACACAGTGATTCGGGAGGAGTGGCGGAGGGGATGCACAGGGAAGGGCTGAGTCAGGGACCGATAGCTGTGGGTGGAAAGGGGGCAGGGGAGGGGGAAAGGGGGAAACGACACACAATCTAACAATTCCTTCAGTATAACACAACACTGATGGGCTTCAGGCTCATCGCCACATGGTCTGTTATGAGTCTGTGCAGCCTGTTTATCATTACGTCACTCTCGGTTCGGGGTTTGCGATTGATGGTTATGCTTCTGCCATCTGTATTGTTTCTTTGTTGTTGTTATTGTCGTGTCTGCAATAGCTACTGCTGCTGTGTTTGCTTTTGTTGCTGCTCCGGCTGCTGCCGCTGCTGCTGCTCGTGTTTCTTATTATAATGTTTATGAAAACGACTTCACTTTGGAGAGGAGATGAGAGAAGTTCTTTGGTTTTCGCTTTGGTGTCATCCGCGTCAGAGAGGACGTCGCAGTCTTCCAGCAAACACGTGACATCTCCTAAAGCACTACCCAGGACTCTGTGACCTAAGGCGGGTTGTAGAGACTTCGATGCTGGAGTGGTGGTGACGAGGACATCTGATACCTCCTCCACTGATGCGTCAACAGCGTTTATCTGAGGGCATGTAGTACGCACAGGAGGAGCAAAGTTAGTCCGAGGGAAGAGACGGTGCGTCGGGCGCCCAGACTGTCTGGAAGATAAAAAAAAGAACAGGGATTACAAACTGCACAGGCTGCACTGGTGGAGAGGTATGCACAGCGAATGCAACTTTTTATCGGTACATACAAATGGAGGCAATTCGACTGCAACGAAAAAGCCTCCTGTGCTATTCCATAAAGTAAAGGAGTAAAAGGTCTGAGAGGCAAGGTCAGTTTGGATTCTACAGGTGCCTTGGGACTTTCCTTCAAAGTAAGCAAATTGACTATAAATTGTCTGAAAAAGACGTTCTGTGTCGCCTAACTATCCTATGATTTTTTTTTCCCATGGATTGCTCACATAAAGATATAAAACCTCACGTGTGTGTTGATTTGACAATTTCATATGAAGTCTGAAACTGGTTTATTCCTGTCTTATGCCAGAGTGGGTCCTTCAACTAAAAAATGACACCCGTAACACCTACAACACAATGTCATGTTTTGTGAAGGCGCGAGGAAATGTAAGATGTACAATAACAGGTTGTCTCAGTGCATGGCTGTCGATATAGTATAATAGTTAGGAAGCCTCGAGTAACAGGTCCGATGGAGTTAGGGGCGGAGCTTGCATTTAAAGGTATTGTATTAGGAGCAGGTACTGTCAGGTGATGCAGCGTTGTGATGGAGAGATACTGACACACACACACACACACACACACACACACACACACACACACACACACACACACACACACACACACACACACACACACACACACACACACACACACACACACACACACACACACAAACACCAAGCTAGTGTCATTAATAAACTTGCCTAATTCGTATTCACCAGTCACTTTGATCAGTGGTATCCATATTCTCTTACCCGCGTGTGGCAAGGTAAGGCACTTCATTAGTAATCAGTACCGCAGCGCTGAACTAACGATCTTCACCTGGTAACCTTCCCTTAAATGCCAGAAGCGTTTATTTTACTGTATCATTTCCATACAGTGTTTTCTCACAGAGAATTGATTTAATTTACGAGAGAAAAGATCAATCCTTTTTCGATCTCTCAACAAACCATAATGATTTTTTAACTACCGAATAATTGTTGGCGACTATAAACTTTAGCCACGTGATATAAAATATTTGGGTTTATTTAAGGTTTCTATGTAAATTATCTGTGTACCCATAACAGGCCAATGAAATAGTCGCTTCGCGAGTAAAACATAACACACGTGGAATTAATGACTTATAGTTACGAATATGTTTTGGACGAGATTGATAAGAAAATGAAGGAAGTTACAAGTCCTTGCGTAACATATCTACGCACGTATTTCCATTTCCATCTTTCTTATTTGTCTGATAGTCTTTTTTTTAGTTAATTATGTACTTGGATGTAGGACTCACGGATATGAAAAACGGTGTTATGTCGGAATAGAGGGATATAAATGTATAAAATGAAATTATTAAATCTCTTACGCGTCTAGTGTATATAGGACGTGTAGAGGACACTTGTGTTATGTCGTGGTGTTGAAGATGGACAGCAGAGGGGTTGAGAAGGGAGGAGAGGCGCCAGTGTCAATTATGAAACCCGTATTTTGTTAATAAGTAAAATAAACGACATTTTACGACATTCGGCAAAGCCGTGTTCGTTCATTTACATAATAACTTGCTAAACTCGGCTCATACTATGCTAATATTCTTAAAATGTAAATTGAGAGAAAAAATGAAGAAGGGAGGTGGCGAGATAGCGCGTGCCGGCTGGGAGGGATGGCACTGCCTTGCACTAAATGAATTACTGTTTATCTCCTTAGGCACTATATAAGCCAATAGAAATATTAAGCATGACATTAACGTAACGATGAAATGCAAATGTAATAAATTTCGTTCCGATACACGAATAAAAGCAAAGCAAAACATAAAGTTATCGAGGCCATAAGTGATTGCCTGACCACTTATTGTACTCTATTTGTATGTGAAAAAGGTGTTATCTGGCGGGTGTGAGGGAACGAGGCACCAAGGAGGGCGATGCTATCAGGAAGTGAAACGCTGCCCCGCACGACGCCTTAAAGCTGTGATTTCCGGAGATTGTTAATTAAATAATCTAATAATATGACGTGATGGTCCGCTTACTGAGTTTGTTTCTGAAAAATGTTTATTATATTATACCAAATTAACTCGATGGATATTATTATCTCGGACAGACGCACGGGTACACACACACACACACACACACACACACACACACACACACACACACACACACACACACACACACACACACACACACACACACACACACACACACACACACGAATTTTGTTGAGGTGGGATGATATTGATGGGTTAGAAATATGTAACCACAAGCTAACTATCAACGAATGAACAGTGAATAATTACGGAAAATAAAACGGTCTGTGTATGGAGGAGTGACGCAAGGCTAGTGGCGGCGGTAGAACTTGAGCTTTTGATACGCAGCCTGAGCATCTTACCAGAAGACATCAAGGGAAGCAAACCAATTCCCATGCGTTGTGACATGTTGGTACTTAATTAGAAGGATATCAATGTGTATAAAGGACAGTGCGTTTTCCTATCCCACAGTCAATTTTCCTTAAATGAAAAAAAAAAAAATAGTATCCATATTTAAGCAGAATAAGAAAGATATCATACTGATTTAGAGAGACACCATTTATAGATACAGACTTGCTTCACATTTTTTTTTTTTTACGGTAAGGCCTATAGCGCCTGTAGGCACACTTGAAGAGTGTATGGGAAGCGCTGTTCAGCTTCCGCCCATTAGTGGCGCAGGCAATTTTATTTATAGTGGTACCCATATTAGGGCCCATATCACCGGACAAGCTCATCTTGAGTGTAACCACCTAGAACCTGGGTATCATGGTGATATGTAGGTAACTTTAAACCACTCGACAAATGGCAGTGTTTTAAGGCTGTACGTGGACGTCTGCCCGATCCCACGCAAACCACCTTATCCACTTATTTATTAACGTTATTTATTTAACGTTGAGAGGTAGATAGAGAGATAGATAGATAGATAGATAGATAGATAGATAGATAGATAGATAGATAGTTAGATAGATAGACAGACAGGCAGATAGATAGATTGTAGTTTTTGCTGTTATGGTGATCATAATGAATGATAGTATGATATTATTAGTAATTATAATAGCAATAGGAATTAAAATAGAAAAACGCAAATTCGAAATAGGGTGATAATACAACCAAGAAAAGATGGTTTTTCTGGCGCTTGATTGGTTGGTTGGCGAGGTATTGAATTATATTAGTCATAAAATCAATGAGATGAACTTTATCTTGTCTCTGGTGGCATTGATTATTTCTGATAAAACTCTCTCTCTCTCTCTCTCTCTCTCTCTCTCTCTCTCTCTCTCTCTCTCTCTCTCTCTCTCTCTCTCAACTTGATTTTCTTCATCAGTAAATAAAAAGGTAGAATCTTGTATAGAGTGATTTAGGTGACGTCATTGTGGTATGGGTATCGAATAGAGTTTGGATAGAGTGTACATCGACAGAAAGGGTTGGAAGTGACTAAAGACAAGTTTGATTTAGGTGTAATATATGATCATACTGTGGAACCCATCTGAGCTGCACCATCACTACAAAGAAAAGGGTCTATCTGAGATTACATGACATTTTAAAGGTATTTTTGTTACTAGTGTTAGAAGAGTTCTACAATACTGACATGATAAATACTCTTGAAATTTTGAAAACACGGTTGATTATATTTGTGGCCTTTGAAATAGCAGTAGAGAGAGAGAGAGAGAGAGAGAGAGAGAGAGAGAGAGAGAGAGAGAGAGAGAGAGAGAGCAAATAATTTCAGAATACAGAACATAGATGTAAAGTTCATATGTCAGATAGCAGAAAGGAAATGTTGGATTTAGTACACGGATGTTAAGGGAGAAACTAACAAGTGTCTAAGATATGAGATGAATTTAGTACCTTTTGTTATAGGTGGGTCGATAATAGCATCTGTTTGATTCAGTATTTCCGTCCCCCTACCCACCTCTCTCTCTCTCTCTCTCTCTCTCTCTCTCTCTCTCTCTCTCTCTCTCTCTCTCTCTCTCTCTCTCTCTCTCTCTCTCTCTCTCTCTCTCTCTCTCTCTCTCTGTCATCTATGCAGGGCAGGATAGTATACGACGTAACACGAGTGCACACACACACACACACACACACACACACACACACACACACACACACACACACACACACACACACACACACACACACACACACACACACACACACACACACACACACACACACACAGAGACTATAAATAATAATAATAGTGCTACTGCTGCTGCTATTACTATTGTTTCTAATACCACCACCACCACCGTCACCGCCACTACTACTATTACAACTGCGCTCACTTACACAATTCCATTCCACATTTCTTTTTCCTTCTACTACAATTTATGCATTTCATGTGAAAAACAACAGAAAATTCCCGGGAAAATACTGAAAATTGAGGGAAATATTGGCACTGGGAGGAGGGAGGGTGGGTGTTGGTGTGGGTCTGCTGCCGCTATGGTGGGCGGTCTGAATGGAGATATATATAACCTTTGCCGTATTTAAATACATTTAGGCGGTTATTTATCTATACTCGTGGTTAATTATGGCTTTCCTACACTCTCTGAGTCTGGAAACACAGGGGGAATGTAGGTAAACATAGATGGACTCACCTGGGTGGAAGGCACAGGTAATGTACCTCTGTGGCCCAATATTTACGTACGAAATTCATTTTAAAAATCGCTAGACGAAAAAAAGACGCAAAGATTGGAATGCACTACATTTTTAGAAGCAATAAATGGATAAACTAACAAACACCGAATCACCGAATCAAGTATTTAGAAAACGAAATTCAACGAACCGCGTGCATTTCTTACTAACTGCGCCCCAAACACATCATAATGTCGAGAAGGAAATTACTGCCAGCTTACATTATATTACATTTTCTGATAAAAAAAAAACTTTCCAGCCAAATAAAGAAAACGAAAATTCCTCTTCGTATAAAGAATTTAGTTTTAGATTTTAGCACTATGAATATTTTAAATTTGAAAATTCGTATAATTGGGCAAAATCTTATTGGATACTTGGGTCATGTTTCTCATATTTTTCAAGTCTTATATCAAACACCAAAACAATCCTGGGCGTGGTAATTAAAAACCGTTAAAATCACAGAATGACGAAAGTGTTATTGCAACAGAAACGACCCCCCCCACCCAGCTATTACGCATTTTAACTTGATTTACATTCCTATCAATAAATATAATACCAAGGCAATGCAAACTCCCTTGATAAAAAGTAAAAATTAAAGATATAAAGCCGAAAAAGTATTTTTTTTTGCACTTTTTCTCAACTGGTCTATATTTTCCCTCCAGCTCACACTTCTCTCCCCTCCACCTCTTCCACTTCCACCTCCTCTACCTACTCCAACACAGCGAGCCTTGGAATCACCTGGAAACATCTGCAAAACACTCGAATTTGCTCTAAACTGGAGAGAAAACTGTTGCCTTGGCTGTGGCAGGATGGTGAGTGGACTAGTGGAGGGCCTGGCGGGTGCAGGTAGGGGCGCCAAGGATGAGTTTGTGTGGTGTTGTGTAGTATGGTATGGTGTGTGGTGGTGATGGTGGTGTTGGTATGTAATGATGTCTGGTGGTTGTGTGTGATGGTGGTGGTAGTGATGGTGGTAGTTTTGGTAGTGGTGGTGGTGTCATGTGTTTGTGTGTGTGATGGTAGTAGTTTAGTGGTGTATGGTGTGATGGTGTTAGTGTTTGTTTGTGGTGGTGATGCTATGGTGGTGATGATGGTGGTATCGTTTGCTATGGTGTGGTGAAGTGGTGTTAACAATACATACTTGCAAATTAACTGCCTCGTGTGTGTGTGTGTGTGTGTGTGTGTGTGTGTGTGTGTGTGTGTGTGTGTGTGTGTGTGTGTGTGAGAGGGTGAGAGAGAGAGAGAGAGAGAGAGAGAGAGAGAGAGAGAGAGAGAGAGAGAGAGAGAGAGAGAGAGAGAGAGAGTGGAGTGTGGAGGGGAGAGGAAGAAGTCAGGCCTATGATACACGTCAGGAGTAGCTCAGGTTTAGCTAATGACAGCTACCATGAAAAAGAAGATGAAAGATGTCACTTATGCTAGAATTATAGGTAGGAAAACTGCTTCATCAAGTAGGAAGCTAAGTACGTATGTATCAAGAGAAGTGCATCACACCCTCTTCTCTCTCTCTCTCTCTCTCTCTCTCTCTCTCTCTCTCTCTCTCTCTCTCTCTCTCTCTCTCTCTCTCTCTCTCTCTCTCTCTCTCTCTCTCTCTCTCTCTCAGGTTAAATAAAGATTTCTACACCCATAAGAGAGAAGAGAGGAAGGGGATGAGGGGCTCGGTCGTTGGGAGAAAGGAGCGAAAATTCCTTCTTAAAGTAATATCAAAGAGGGTGTAAGACAAGAGGCCAAAGAGCGCCGTAGAAGTGTAAAGAGGCGCCGCCACTGCTGCCAACAAGTTAACAAGATAGCAAGATATTTCCCACTTGTCTGGAAAAAAAGTGAGGAAGACAGGAATCTTAATAATCCGCGGCTTGAGATGCTTCTTTCATATTAAGCACGTAGACAGTGGAGCAGTAAAGATGATAAGTACGTGGTATATAAGGGCAAGGATGAGTGGCCCTAACCTCTTAAACAGGCGCCGTCAAGACCGTTTTCCCCCTCGTTGTTTTCCTCTTTGGTGAACAAGACTAGGCGTAAATAAGGTGGTTATAAGAACTTTTGCCACCTTGCCCACTCATATAGTAAGCTTCTCATCAGCCCCGGAATGCTTTTACAGACTTCTGCTCTTGATGTGGAGAAGAAAAGTGGAAATTTAGTTATGACGCTGCTAGGGATACGAGACAGCGCTTTCTCGTCTACCTCAAAATATCGTTAGCTGTGATCGAACTTGACTTTCACACAGAGAGATGAGTACTGTATTGTCAGGAGAGAAAGTCAAGTAACCTGTTACATTCATTTAAGAACTTTTAGCCTGTTCCCTCTATTTAAAGTTTTTATTTCCTGACTATCTCCATATATAAAGTAACTGATTGATTTTTTTTTTTTTTTTTCGCAGATCAAAGGTCTTAAGATTCAGGACGAAATACAAAGGAAGGTAGAGGAAAGGAAGCGTTGTATGTTATTTCTGATCATGATCAAACTAGAGCTACACACACACACACACACACACACACACACACACACACACACACACACACACACACACACACACACACACACACACACACACACACACACACACACACACACACACACACACTATATCTATCTATCTATCTATCTATCCATCCATCCACAGAGACATTTTGATTTGTCATATTCCACACATATGTGAGCGCGGCGGCGTGTTACTCATGATAATGAGCAGACTATCCAACCCCACACACACATTTTCACACTGTGCTAAATGAGTTATTATGATCTCTCACATTCCACACAGGTGTTAAGGAGTGCAGCGCGTTATCTAACCATGACCAGAGGAGAAGCCGTTCAGTACCCATGTTCTTCCGTGCTAAGAGAGTCGCTGTCATCTCTCATACTTCATACAGGTACGTGATAATTTGAGATCGCGTCATTCATTTTTGATGTGTTGAGATCAATTGGGTACGTTTGACTCACGACACCCTGTGATTATTTAATGTATCATGTAGTGGATACGTCAGCATTTGTTCTTTATGAAAAATTGCAGTCTTATGAGTAACGTTGATTCTTGTAGTTATTTCCTGTGTGTTCTTCCATGTAAAGCCAACAGAGTCTGTTTTACCTGCTAACATCAATAAGTGACTAGCGGTTTCCTATCAGCAGCTTGTATGTCATTAGTTTATCGGTGTTTATCGTAAAACTAATGATTATCCTCGCTGTAACATGCGTGCAAATCTTTTATTCATTACTACGCGTGTCTTCCACTATCATAAGAACACAAATAACAGTATTTACATATTATATAATACACAAGAAGTCACGTCATTTTGGCCCTAATGGAGCTATAAACTGTATAAATTTCTCACGTATTGACGAGAAAAAGTAATTTGAACTAAAACGTTTTCTTTTCTCGACGCGCATGACGCACCACGGAAGCGATCTGAGCGTAAGACAAATAACAAAATCCCGCAACGTGTTATTATCTTATTCACTCACTGTTACATGTCATTAGATTCAGGATTCCTCTGTGTTCATGTCACGTGGTCATTAATTAGGTCGCTTTGCCCTCACCGTATTTGTGGCGTGGCGCTAAGAGAGAGAGAGAGAGAGAGAGAGAGAGAGAGAGAGAGAGAGAGAGAGAGAGAGAGAGAGAGAGAGAGAGAGAGAGAGAGAGAGAGAGAGAGAGAGAGAGAGAGAGAGAGAGGCCGACCAATACACTATCGGAATATCAAGTTAACATGTACCTCAAATTACGTTTCAATCAAATGTCAATGTCTGTTACAGCTAAGGATCAGAAAACTGTCGTAAAAAGTCGTACCTGACCAAGTATTGCAATTCACTATGCTTTTATACATTATGTACTCGTAAATTTGATTGTCACGGAAGCCCTCTTAACATCTCCCGTAAATGTAAGCATGTAATGATCTACAGTACTTGTGGTCAATAAACTATTCATTTTTGTATTCATGTATATGTGTATCTATTCATTTATTTATTTATTTGTGTATCTATCTGCCCCTGAATTTATTCCTGTATCTGCCCGGATATCTCTCTATACTTCCATCTGTCTATCTAATCGTGCAACCATCTACCAAAGACTAACGAGCAAAACACAGAACTAAGGGAACAAGTGCAAGTCATACACCGCTACGTACTGGTGAAGGAAGACCTCACAGAGGACAGCCACGTGACTGACCTTTGAATTGGCAGGCTTATAATGTCACTTGTTCTCGGGCATCAGTCATGTGTCAACTCCCTCTCTTTCTCGTCTTCAGTTGTCAGAGCAAATGTTCCTATGATTATATTCTCTGCTCGTAAAGTGAAGCTCTTTGGAACCTTTGATTTGCATTTGGTACTTTGAGAAGTCTTGTATTCTTCCTGAAATAAGTGGGTGTTATGTGGACTTGTTTTCTATTGAATCTTTTTTTCTCTATCTGCTCTGATTACCACTACGAAGAGAAAAGAAGAGAAATGTGCAACACAGTGTTTACGTATTGTTATCGATAATGATTGTGTTTCATCACTAATTTGTGTTTTTCAATATACAGTTCACTTCTGGCCATGAAATAGGTGTTCTTAAGTGCTTTGTTCTCTCATAAAGTGTATTTTGAAAGGCTCTAGAGGTGAATAGTTTGATTTTTGTGAGTTTTCCTTCCGTTGATGATGCAAAATGTTTGGTAAACTATCACTGGTATCACGAAAACCCTTGAAACCATGAAAGCTTGTTAAAGAGAAGTTGAAATAAAACGTCCGTGTGTTTGAGGACGTGGCGGTAATACGCAGTGACAGACGGACCTTTCGATAGAATATTTACGATTATCAAGGTGGTGGAGGTGGTGCCGCAGGACGCTGACCTTAATTTCATCTTTTCGTTTCTGTCAGACATCAGTGGCGTTCACTGTGTCTAAAACAATTTTTTTCTTTTTGTCACTTAGATGTGTGCCTCAAAGAGGAAGATGTTTCGTCACTTACCTATTCTTATCCTCCTTGCCACACTCTCCCGGCCTGTCATTTACTTAAACGATAATTGAAACTTAATATCTCATCACATACTCTGGCAGCCATGAATCTTAACTGTTTTTTTTTTTTTTTTTTTTTGACAAAATGTAAGTTTAAATATTGGTTCTTTGTTCTTTGTTCATGTAATGTAATTTTGTTTTGTCAATAAATTAACTAACTAACTGTGTGTGTGTGTGTGTGTGTGTAATTCACTGTTTGATCTGCTGCAGTCTCTGACGAGACAGCCAGACGTTACCCTACGGAACGAGCTCAGAGCTCATTATTTCCGATCTTCGGATAGGTCTGAGACCAGGCACACACCACACACCGGGACAACAAGGTCACAACTCCTCGATTTACATCCCGTACCTATTCACTGCTAGGTGAACAGGGGCTACACGTGAAAGGAGACACACCTAAATATCTCCACCCGGCCGGGGAATCGAACCCCAGTCCTCTGGCTTGTGAAGCCAGCGCTCTAACCACTGAGCTACCGAGCCGTGTGTGTGTGTGTGTGTGTGTGTGTGTGTGTGTGTGTGTGTGTGTGTGTGTGTGTGGGTGCGTGCGCGTGCGTGTCAGTCAGTCAGTCAGGGAATCATTAATACTACCTTTAGTTCACATCATAGCCCTCTGCAACACACACACACACACACACACACACACACACACACACACACACACACACACACACACACACACACACACACACACACACACACACACACACACACACACACTCTCTCTCTCTCTCTCTCTCTCTCTCTCTCTCTCTCTCTCTCTCTCTCTCTCTCTCTCTCTCTTTCTCTCTTTCTCTCGTCCTAGCCTCACCGCCATTGCATTAAAGACCGCGACACATCAGCACCAGACAACTCTATCATTGGCAGCATATTATTTTGCAGCACGTGACTGCACGCTCTGGGAATAATTGTTCGTGGCGGCAGAAATCACACATACTCTTGACCATTTCCGTTTCATTCCTTCAATTACGGCATTAACCTAACATACTGTGGTGGAAAACGGCCATATTACTACTCATAGCCACGTGTGAAAGTGTTCGGAACCAGCAACACGTATGTCATAGCTCTGTCCTCTCGTTGGGTCCCCGTCCGGCCTGCCCCGAGAGTTATGGGTCTCAATGCAATAATGCCATGTTTCACAGTCCCGCGAAATCGGTGCTCTTTGCCACATAATAGATCCCCGCCTTGGCCTCCCGCGGGAATCTGAGCACCACGCCAGCCATGCCCTGGAAGACTAATGGTGGCGCGCACACAGTGGCGGCGGCAACAGACTCACGAGCGGGGCGGCGCAGGCTGACGTGATGGCTCCTTGTGGACTCGCAGGTTCTGCCTCCCACGTGGTGTCCTTTATTTGTCACCACGTTTTATACCTGCTCTCTACCCCCACCACTCCCACTACCCTGAATATTTCACCCGTTCGTCACGTCGTGCATTCCTGTATTTACTACATTACTCTTTCATCAGTACATACACCAACGCGCACGATAACACACACACACACACACACACACACACACACACACACACACACACACACACACACACACACACACACACACACACACACAAACTTTCATCCGTTTTCTACCACCGAGTATCGTCTAACCTATATCTACATTATATCTCTTTGAACTTTTTAATCTTATTTCCTACAGTTCAATATTCTTATTCTTGGCCTCTTCAGTCTTAAACCCATAGCTGGCTGCATTCCGTGATTCTCTTTCTCGCCGTGTTACAGTGGAACCATTCGTGCTTTGGGGTCCGAGGGGTCTCCAAGCGCATGGATTCGAATCCTGTCCATGGTCCGAGTGTAGGTTGGGCTTTCTCACTCGGGGCAACGGTTTCCTAACGGGTGGGCTTTGAGATAGGAGGTACCTCAAAAAGTATCCCCTTTAGCCCATAATTTCCCGTGAAAAGCCCACATGGCATGAACAATAAAAAATGGAAAAGAATACATTGAATAGATTTAAATCGCAAGCATTGCTGTACATGTATTGATGTAAGGTAGATCAATGATCGATGAGGACTTAGTTACTTACCGTAAAAGTGTTCGCGACTTTGCAGGGAGAGGGCGGGTCGGTGGGTCTCCAGGGCGGTTTCCTCTGTCTTGTTGTAGAAGAAGCCGATGGAGGCTGTGCAGCGGAGGGACATCACGTTTCGGGGAAAGTGATCATGTGTAGCGTGGAAGTGAAGACCCAGAGTGGTCGTTTCCAGGCCCTCGTGATCCATGTAGGGGAGGTAACGCATCAAGTACTGCTCAGGCGCCTGGCGGGGAGAGAAACAACAAATTTATCATAAAGAATAGAGAGTCATACAAGTAAACATGATACCAAGAGACACAAACAAGTATTGCCCAAGTGTCTGTGACAGGAAAATGAGTTTTAAGGAGAGAGATTCTTAATGATAAGCGTAATTTATAATCTACCTTTAAAGAAAGATGGCCTAATACTACATAAATAAAAAAAAATTAAAAATTAAAAACAAAAAGTTACATATTATTGCCTCTTCCCCTATAAGCCAGTCAAAAAATATTCCAGTAGTAGAAAGTTCCAGTCGTTATGCCCAATGTAATTCTGTCTTAATAATCCCCTTTTAAATCCGCTGAACAATAGGTGCTGGGAAACCGATTCAAGCGAAAGTTTCCGAGAAGAGCTTGTATAAACGGACCGAGGGAAGACATAAACATGATGAATTGTCTGGAAAGGATACAAAAGCGTTATCCTCTGAGCCGAGCAGCACAGCACGGGTCCTGCCATGGGAGGCGGGGACTTTGAGTCTGGCGGGTGTTGAGGTTAGGAGCAACGAGGAGACAAGACAATTTGTCCTTCCAGCTGGAGGCAAGGGAGGGCGGGATTTGCAGGAGGCGTCCGACAGTCCCGTACCCTCCACCCTATCTATCCTCCGCGTTCTCCCTTCCCTACCAACTCCTCTTCCTCCTCCTCCTCCTCACGCGGACTGGCCAGAACCAACAAAAGAAAAGTTAACGTTGACTTTCTCCCCACTCATGATGCAAGCCTGAAGAATCTTGGAAATTGTAATGATGCAACTTTGGACCAGAGTTGGCCACGTCAGGATATGAGGTTTTTGTTGTCTCAAGACTATCCCGTCCTCTTCTTTTGTCTCCGCCGCATCAGAAAGGTACTTAAGTTATTTTTTGATGGAATTGCTTTCGTACTCTCCCTTTTGCGGGTAACGGAACGAGGATTTACGTCTTTATTTCATTTGATTATTGTGGATCAGGTTTAAGCTTAATTCCAGTGTGTTATGTTGCTATCTTCATCATCATCGCTAGCATCATTACCGTCTCATCACCAATAGTCCACAACCATATTGCTATAAGCCATTACTAAATTCATCATTAACTTCTCTCTCGATACTTTCTTAACACCATTACCGCTCCATAACAAATATCACAACCTTCACCAGCATCATTACCACACCTTTATCACTACCAGACATCACTACCACCCATTACTATCACTTTCCTCACACATACACTACACCGGACTGTGGCATTACCATCACATCATAATCATTACCAATCACCATCACCACCACCACCACCACTACCACCACCACCACTATCACCAAGCAGAATCCGTGAGAGGGAAAAGGAGAGAGAAAGATAAAACATTCGTGGTGTTTTATACAGTATCTTTTTTTCACCCTTTTTTTTTGTCTCTATACGCGTCGGCGACCTTGTTGCTGTCGCGGCGGAGTGACGCTACACAGCAACTCTACGTATTTTATTACGTCTTGGTCCCCGAAGAAAACCCGGCTGTGTGTCTGCTGTTTTTTTTTTTCGGCGGCGGTGGATCACAGTGCGCCTTCTTTATCTTGCCACGCACCTTGTAGCTTTCCTTACTTTTCCCCTTGGCTATACTTTTGTCCCTGTATTCTTTATCATGTGCGCCACTCCGCAGGTCACGCACTTCAGGTAAAACAGACTGCTCCTAGTGGTGGGGGTGGTGGTGGTAGTGGAGAGAGAGAGAGAAAGAGAGAGAGAGAGAGAGAGAGAGAGAGAGAGAGAGAGAGAGAGAGAGAGAGAGAGAGAGAGAGAGAGAGAGAGAGAGGGGGGAAAAGTAAAGGAGGAAGAAGTAGACGATGAGATAGAGAGGGAGGAAGGGAGGCGAGAGTTTGTGAACGATGAAAGTTAAAGTGACCTTCACCTTAAAAAAAAAAAAAAAATCTAGCAAACACTGAGGCCAGGCGGTGTGGAGGGAGGAGCGGCGAGGCTCCGGCAGCGGGGCTCCATTTGGCTGCCGTCTGCTTCATCAGATATTGGGCGAGGAAGCTTGTGCCTCGCCCGCAACACCTGCAACATTTCTCGGTCACAGCGAGGGTCACTCCAACACTGCAGGCAACTCGTTATTGTTCCAATCCCTTAAAGTAAACTCTTCCGAAACGTACACGACGGAGCTAAGATCAGAAATTTGTGTAGAAGAGGAAATGAGAACTGATATATAGAAAATATTTGCTAATGAAAAACAGGTGTGATTATTGCTTTTCTATGAATCGGATAACAATTCTCTTCTGGTGAAGGTATTGAAAATTTTTGCATTGTTCTATAATGACGAGAAACGTGACATTAAAGGAATAAGAAAATAATGTGAACAGCTGCAGAGGAGAGAGGGAAGGAGGCGTCGCGTGAACAGCACCAAGGGAGGGAAGGGAGGGAGGGAGGGAGAGGCGTTGCATCATCATGCTACACAATTTATTCACTCTCACACAGTGCAGGACAGAGGTTCATCGAGTAAACGTCAAGAATCTTTACTTTAGGATGTTATTTATGATAATTTATTGTGTAAGTATATGAATATGTAAATGTTTATCGATGAATGGATGTCCGTTTCGTTTGTATGGTATGTATATATTCTGACACACAAAATTAAATGAATACTAAATAGAATATGATACAGAAACTGTTCCTGCACAACAGTCAGACTTTGCTGCTTTGAAAAATTTGCGCGTATCTTAATATTTTCAAAGTTTTCAATAGCGGTCAGTGTAAATGTTCACTTTTCGTACATCTGATATACTATTGAGAAGCCTCAGATAGATTTTTCTTTCTTCGATTGCTGTTTTTTAATGTTATGTTGTTGGGAAAGAGTCCCCATGAAAAAAAAATGACAAAGGCAATTTCTTTTTGTCATAATACGTACAATCGTTTATATTAGAGCACTCACTTCGACAACCCTGAAATGTTCTTTGAGATGTTATGCTGTACATGCAAATGAGAGGTCAGTCACGTAGATTGTTGAGCTTTTCGGTGAGTTCATATTTTGCTAATTTAGAGTTACACTGGAGTTTTCGAAATAACACAGAAATAATTGCTTTGTTATGCTAGATGCAGTTTCGTAAAAGCAGTGGATTACGAACGGAGGCAAGTGTGACCGGCTTGCAGGGACGTTGCTGTTCTGTAACCTCCTACCGACCTCATTCGTCTTTTAACAGCTGTACTTCATGATACACTGAATATTGCACATTTTTGCTTGCGATCATGCTTTCTGCCAGCAGATAGTTTTTTTCATGGCCTCATTCCCGTAATTCAGGTTAACTAGAGATCATGAAATTGAAAGCCACTATTATACTTTGATCCTTAAGCATGCCCTGTAGATAATTACTGTCCCTTCACCTACCATATGTGTCATCCCATTGATGTATCGCAATAAGACGCACAGCTCTCCCACAGCTCTCCCAACACCTCGAATGTGCTATTGTTGATCATATTTATAATGACACAATTACTCAGAGAATAGTCCCATCATACTGCATGGTATCCTCGTGGACATCAGAGGTCATGCAAGACGCGTTACCTTTTCCGATCGATCTCACCTCGCCTTTGTCCGCCTTGCTAGTACAGAAGTTATGTAATGTTCTTGCTCCATCACTTTCACCGACAAAACTTGCAGGCCCCTTTCCTGTCTTTCCTTCTTAGGATTTTTATCTTCCTACAATGTACAAGATTTCTTCAGGACAGAGAGTAATTTGCCTCATCTTAATCTTGTTTTATAATTACTTACTGTTTATTCTTATATGAGTTCTAGAATGGAGTTAATTTTAAGTATAATGTAGTGTATGCATAGCTATTTACACCATGATAAGCACAATAACGATGCACCCTAACCAGTAACGCCCCGGGGTTCGACGAGACTCAAGTGAACAAACGTGATAAAGTTGCATCGAGCCGCGTGTATTGGATGGGTGGAAGGGAAGAGGCTCACGGTCACACAGACTGAGAAAGACAGGTTAGGGAGAGAGTTATGAAGCCCATGTTGGTCTCCTGAAAAAGATGGTTGACACTGAACGAGGAAGATGTATTGGGCCCAAAAAAGGAATCGGGAAGAAGGAGAAAACTAAAGGAACGAGGTCAGGGAGGCAGTGGAGGTGGCGTATCTTTCCCTCCAGTGTCTTGTTCCTTCAGGCTCAAGATGGCTACTCGCTGTCCCCAAAAATAATATCATGGTTTCAGTGATGTAGATAAGGAATTCATAATGAAATGTCTTGTAATATTGCTACCTAGGTTAAAAAAAATATGATTTGGGACTTTGAGACACGAGTGATGAAACTTCTGTATTCCTATCAGCAAAAATTTCAGGCTTTTGACATGTTGGAATTTTATTATAAGAAGGAAGAGTAAAGCAAAAATAGATTTGACTGTAGCGCCGTTACTGTCTTCAACGTCAGCCTGGAAATCGTTCAGTCAGCAAATCAGTGAACCAGTTATGTCATCGCATCCTTCATTATCGCCCTAATAAGTAGTTACAATGGTAATTTTATATCTCAGAATTAAACAAGCGAAGATATGATTACTATTAACAAATACTATTGAGTCACGGGATCAAGGCGTTCTCCTTCCCAGCAATTGACCAGAAACTCTCAAACTGTACATACAAAGCCCGTAGGATTAACTCTGAACTCCTTACTGTGGCGAGACATTCCTGCTCTTATATATGGATTATTTTCAGACTGGAGACATTGTCATGTTCTTAATCCTTTTCCTTCTATATGAAATAATTTACGACATCTCGTGCAATATACAAGAAAGAAAGGGGCTAAGTGCAATATATATATATATATATATATATATATATATATATATATTTTTTTTTTTTTTTATTTATCTATTTTTTTTTTTCTTTTAGCCAGTATAGAGTTTAATGGTAAGGGGCCGCCACGGTACAGTGGGATCGTGAGCGCATTGAGGTCTGCAGGGTCTTCAAGTGCATGGGTCCGAAGTTAAGAAGGGCATCCACTCAGGGTAACAATTTCCATATGGCAAAACCAGTCATCTGTCAGGAGGCACTGTCCTGATGCGACCCCATATGATAATGGGAAGAGGAGTGTTTAATAGTGGCTGTAGAATAAAAATAAATGAGCCAGAATGCATAGTGATTAAGGAATGCCAAATAGCAGTGAAGGGATTACGGATTTTTTTTCCCCCCAGTTGATGAAACAGAAGACTTGTACAGTTGTGAGTGGAATCATGAAAGCAACACTCTAAGCCGAAATAGTTTTCCTTGGAATGTCATAAAAGACAGAAATACGATACTTTTCAGAACACATGTATCTGAATATTGTATGGATCAGTTGTTTTTTATTTTATCTTTCAATATGCCAGTTTGTTTTTATTTCCGTGTCTTTTTGAAACCTTGATCTTAGTTTTCTGTTTTTTTAATTTTCTTGTCTTTATTTTAATTTATGTCTATAAGCTTTGTCTGGCTGTCTGTTTTTGTGTCTTTCTAAACGCTGTCTCATCACGGTGTCTAACTTGCTTGATTGACCTTTCATCCTCTCTCTCTCTCTCTCTCTCTCTCTCTCTCTCTCTCTCTCTCTCTCTCTCTCTCTCTCTCTCTCTCTCTCTCTCTCTCTCTCTCTCTCTCTCTCTCTCTCTCTCTCTCTCTCTCTCTCTCTCTCTCTCTCTCTCTCTCTCTCTCTCTCTCTCTCTCTCTCTCTCTCTCTCTCTCTCTCTCTCTTTTCACCCGGTCACTTACCACCCTGTCGTTGATGTACCAGGTGAGGGTAGCTGCGGGCTTGGAAGGGGCTGAGGTGCAGTTAATCCTCACGATGTCGCCAGGGTGGTAGCGTTCCCAGGCGCCCTGCACGACTGGCTTCTCTTGCGGAATTTCTAGGGAGTTGAGAAAAAACGGGTATTAGGGACTCTGAAGGTAATGCGCTGACAGAAATGGGTGGATATTGTGTTTTATTTAGCCTTGTGTATTAGAAAATATCGAAATAGCTGTATAACTATAGGAAAGATGATAAAATGTTAAAAGGAAGTGGATATGAGGGAGGCAGTGGTGTAGTGGATAAGGCGGTGAGCGTGGGATCGGGCAGACGTCCACGCGTAGGTTCGAATCCCACCATGTACCTCCTTGAAACTTTGCTATTTGTCGAGTGGTTTAAAGTTACCTACACGTCACCATGATACCCAGGTTCTAGGTAGTTACGCCAAAGATGCGCTTGGGTGGTGATATGGGCCCTTATATGAGTACCACTATAAATAAGATTGCTTGTGCCATTAATGGGTGGAAGTTGAACAGCGCTTTCCATACTCTTCAAGTTACGTACAGGAGCTATAGGCCATAACATAATAGAAAAAAAAAAGGAATGAAATGTGCTGATAGAAATAAGTGGACTTTGTGTTTTATTTGGTTTTGTGTATTTAAAACATCAAATTGACTATATACCTATAAGAAAAATATGACATTAATTAAAGCGAAGTAGTAGTGTAAGGAGGAGCAGAAAACGTGATTCAATGTAAGTCAATTAGAAATATGCCTTTTTTCACAAAGACAAAAACAAAAGCTGGGTACACTTCTTACCTTTCAGAGGGAAAAGATAGTAAACAGAAACCTGATACAGTGAGTAGAGACGAAAAAAAAAAAAAAAAATAGTTCATAACAACTGATTAATTTAATGAAAATAACAAATAGTACAACTGAGTATATATTACATAGTTAAAAAAAAAAAACTCGTGTAGAGAAAACATACAAGAAGAGAGGAAGAAAACGCCATTACACTTTATTAGAAATTTTGTGATGAAGTGAGAAGAGTAGAAGTGAGTAAAGGGTGCAAGTAATAAGTAAGAGGAAGCACGCGGTGTATACTTCTATCTTATAAGACGAGGAGACAGCAAGACAAAGTAAAGAGAAAAGGAATGCTGAATGTCAAGTTTGCATTAGTGGCGAAGTGGTATTGAGAATTTGAGTTTAATTTAGTCTTCGAAAAGGGAGATGGAGAAGAGAAAAAGAAAAAAACAGCAAAAACGTATGAAGGAGAGAGAAAAGATGGAGGAGGAGGAGGAGGAGGAGGAGGAAAAGGAAGAGGAAGAGGAGGAGGAGGAGGAGGAGGAGGAGGAGGAGGAGGAGGAGGAGGAGGAGGAGGAGGAGGAGGAGGAGAAGAAGAAGAAGAAGAGAATTATACATTGAAGAATCAAAGAATTTATGAAGAAAAAAAAGTAGAAGAAGAAGAAGAAGAAGAAGAAGAAGAAAGAGGAAGGAGAAGAAGAAGGAGAAGAAAAGAAAATTGGGATAAAGGAAATGATAAAGATAACGAGAAGGACGATAATAAGAAGGAACATAAGAAGAAGAAAAAGAAAAACGAAAATTGTGATAGTGTAAATGATAGTAAAGATGATGAAAAGGACGATGGCAAGATGAAGGAACAGATAAAGAAGAAGAAGAAGAAGAAGAAGAAGAAGAAGAAGAAGAAGAAGAAGAAGAAGAAGAAGAAGAGGAAGATACTGCTATAATAGTGAAGAAAAAACACAAGACTGCTATAATAGTGAAGAAAAAACAGGAGAAATTACGAGAGTCATGAAGTGGAGTGAGCGAGGTACGATGAAAAAAATAACTTCTTGAGACGACAATATGAGAGTACGTACCCACAACAGTAAGAATAGCATGCTCCACCAGAGTATTGAAGGCCGGTGCCTCTGCTAACACTTCACACTTGTACCTTCCTGAAGTAGCCAGTTCCACTTCCCGCAGCTTCACCACCTGTCCTGTGCTCTCCTCCATCTGAAACGAAGGGCAGACAGATGAGATTTCTCGTGCGGTGGAACATCTATCTGTACACATTTTTATTTACTTATTTTTCTCCTTCATTGCATCTTGAGTACTTTATCTAGTTTTCTTGGGAATTTCTGGGCTAAAGGGGATACTTTTTGGGGTACCTCCTATCTCAAAGCCCACCCGCTAGGAAACCGTTGCCCCGAGTGAGGAAGCCCAACCTACACTCGGACCGTGGACAGGATTCGAACCCGTGCGCTTGGAGACCCCTCGGACCCCAAAGCACGCATGGTTCCACTGTACCACGGCGTAATTCTTGTTTATATTTTATTATGTCTTCTATTTATTATTTCTCTATTCATTTATGTTTTGCTTAATCATGTACATTGTTTACACGTGCATTCCTTCACACACGCTTTATTCTTACCAGAATCCTATCCACCGTTGTTATTACTATTACTCCTCTCCACAGTTACAACACCTCATTTATTGCGGCCTCACCAACTCCTCTTTCCATCACTAATACTCATCACGGTCTTCACTCATAACACATAGTCAATACTGTGAAAGCAACTATTACACACACACACACACACACACACACACACACACACACACACACACACACACACACACACACACACACACACACACACACACACACACACACATTCTCTCTCTCTCTCTCTCTCTCTCTCTAGTCATTATTGATTATGGCAGTAACGTATTGTATGGGTTTTGATCGTTGCTGTTGTTGTTGCTGCTGATGGTGGTGATAGTGGTGGTGTTTGGTGTTGCTTTGGCTGTTCGGTTGTTGTTTGTTTTGTTTGTGGTGGTGGTTGTGGTCGTGTATTGCCATTGTTGCTGTTTTGGCTTACTTTGGCTGTTGTTGCTTTAGATGCTATTGTTATTGTTGTTTCGTCTGTTGTTGGTCTCAGCGTCTGTCTATAAAGCGCGTAGGAGCAGCGTGAATGGCGGCGTCTCCACCTGAGGGATGGAGGTCGTGGCGAGAACCTTGCCGGCGCCTCGGAGTCTAATCAGAGGCGGAAACTCATCAGCGGGCAGCTCCTCCAGAGGCCCCTCAAGCCGCCGCGCAAGTGGGGACGTGCACGCTCGGTTGATTCTCGCACCTTTGCAGCTTGCCGGCGGGGCTGTATGTGCTCTTTTTTTTCACGTTTTCCGAGCCACGGTGCCTTAAGGAGATTGAGTGTTTATTCTGCGAACTCTTTGACGGGGTGTGGCGTTGCGTGTTGTCTGGTGGAAGATGCTCACTTGTCTTCCACCCACGCACGCCACCACCTGCCTCACCTTTGTGCACTTCGCCACACAGACATTCCAATTACTCTTACAAATTGTTTGAGGACGAGGGTGGCTTGGTGGCTTTGTAGTGCTTGAAGTAATATTAATTCACCCACGTGCTCCCCTCCCTCCCTCTGCCCTCCGTCACTCCTTCCTGATATCTTCTATAACGTGCGGTTCATGAATATATTTGAAGGCACAAGGGCGGAACTCTCTCCCGGGAAATGGCGGGGCGTCAGTCATCAGGTAACAGTCAATACTGGGATGAGGTGTAGGATCGCTCGCCTCTCCTCGCCTCGCCTCCTCGGCCTGCCTTCGTCTTCCTTTCGTCTTCGAGTCTTCCGATGTGACTTTGTGACAGGAAAGACAGATTTCGCTTTCTCTTCTCTTGATAGAGTTGCAAGAACTGTACCGAGTTTTCTTTTATTGTCACCCTTCAGATCAACAGGGAATGGTGACGTATGATGTAGGCAGAAATTTTTAGCGTCTGCCTGGTATTTGATGTTTAATGTAGTTTTTAATCAGTTACCTTAAAATTCTTGAAGTAAAACCGTTGAAAAGTATGATATATACATACACATTATTTTAAGGTATTTAGTGCCTATCATCCTAGAACTGATAATGGCCAAATGGTTTGTTTTATCTAATTTACTGTGAAATTGAGTTACCATTTACTCAAAATTCTTGCAGCGAAACTCTTAAGAAGAATAAAGATATATGTTATTCAGTGGCTACCATGCTGGGATAGATGATAGCTGAGTACTTTGTTTAATGCTTTAAAGTGAGATAATTATATGCTGTTTTCATTTGATTTTTGGAGGAGGAATGTGAAGGATAGAGGCTGTTCAGCTTGACTCAGCATTGGCCACTTGTCTCGCGGGGAAATGTGTCGCAGGCAAACACCAGGATAAACTTTCCGCATCCACTCTACTCTTTTATAACCGCACGGGCTCTCTGGCACTTCCTCTCGTTGAATAATTTTCTGTCATGATAGTGGAAATTGTGTCCACACCCTGATTCTTGCAGCTTCAGAGGGCAGCGCATCGTGGTCATGATAATGCTAATCTTGCCAGAATTACCCGAGTGGCATTACTAATTATACGCAAGGTGAAATTTCTGGACAGTCGTATCTCCGTGAAAGTGGAGTCGTTCAAAAAGATACGTTAAGTGTGCTTCGCTGATTATTCTTAGAAATGCATGGCTGTATCGTGTGCCTCATGTACGGCTCCTGGCCTTAGAGAACTCTTTCCTATCACCTTGTATACGGTTTTTTCTCACTGTTCATGGTCGATTCTTTCTCATCGACCACTGTAGCAAGTGATAAATACAATTTTCTTTCTAGTTGTTCATGGACGGTAATGACTGTAACGATGATAACCAAGATCAAACTATAAAGTGCGGTAAATGGGAAAAAGGCACGGGCAGTAGGTTCAATCCAAAGTAATTTGTGATGAACAACATAATAAACATCTATCCTTCAGTTTGATTTGAGGGATTTCAAGCTCAGCAATGATAGACAGAGATCTTCCAATGTTAACAGTCCGTTGATAAGGAGTGAAGCGTCACAGCAACATAATGTAATTTCATCGCCTTGTCATTTATTGCATCCAGTACTATAAGTTGTAGTAAGTATATATTTAAACATTAAGAAAACTTGCGCATATATTCAATGTTATAGAAGGGAGATATCTTTTATTAAAATCTCTACGTTTCTGAGTTTACTTAGCATTTCTTATTTATGCTCCTTGAGAGAGGCGAGCGACTCACAAACATATTTACGGAACAAATGTGTTTTCACGGGGAAGGAGAACTAAGAGGATCCAAATGTTAAGAAATTAATAAAGACTGAAGGAGATATGACGTTGTTGTTGGGAGTGACTGGGTCGTAGGAAGGAAGGACAAGGTGGGAAGGTCACCAGCACCAGAGTTTACCGCTAAAGAGGATAAAAGAGTGAATGTGCGAAGGAGAGGCAGACATGAATGTGTGCCGCAGGTTTGGTGCAGCACTACCCCGGAAACAGTATACACGTGCTCTTAGTAAAAAGAAAAAAAAATCAGAGGAAAAGAAAAATGGCGACGAAGCCTTAAGTAGTAACATGAGTGACATGATAGAAGATTGGTATTGACACGAGATTATCTTACAAAATGGGAAAATTTATCAGATAATTAGCTTTGAATGTTAATGCAGCGAAAAGAAAATGCAGAGTAACGGAAGTAGAATAACTGGAGATGTGTTTTTTGTGCTAATCAGTGTCCTACTTGCCGATGGCTTTGTTACGACTGCCAATGAAGGAAGGTGAGTGAGTTACTAATGCATTATCCCACCTGATCGTTGTAATAGATATGAAGAACGAGTCAAGGGGGAAGGGGGAACATTCCGTGGTATTCCGTGTCTGTAAATAATGTTTGAACACACGTACAGTGTTACCAGGACTGCATTCTGCTGCATTTCAAACCTACAGTTGAAGACACACGCTTTGATATTTATTCCAAACGTATTATGTGTTAGTGGAACTTCAACTATTTCCTTCTAAGTAAAGTTTAAGTCATTGCGGAGAGGAACACACACTGCGAGGTCTGACACGTGAACTGTGGCTAGGCAATTACTTGTTTTTTCGTACCAACGTAAGGGAGATTATCCTGCGCCACCGGTGTCCTAACCTCCCAGAATTGTACTGTCTCCTGTCCGCGCGTCGCCATCAAACGACGTGGTACTAAGAAAATTATTAACTCCTGCCTGACCTATCGTGTAATTTGCTTCATTTTATTCATATGTTTATTGAGATTAGATACTGTACTTTCACGCAGCAGTCTACTTATCCTTACCAATGCTACACGAGCTGCATTGATCCACACACACACACACACACACACACACACACACACACACACACACACACACACACACACACACACACACACACACACATAGATGTTATAACCAGGAACACCTACCGGATTATGCGAGTGGAATTTTTCATTTAACACTTTCTCGGTTTCCGGCGATGTGGGTTTGTCGTTAGCACAGCCTTACTGGTATTAAAGACAGGCCATCTCGCGAGGACGGTTCTGCTCCCTGTAGTTGTGTGCAGTTCCGTTTGATTCATATGTAGGGTTGCGTTGCTGTGGTGCTGTGGTCTTGTCTTCACGGGAGCTGCACTATCACCACTACCACCACTACCACTGCCACCATTACTACCCTTGTTCTCGCTTACACGGTTCAATGTCCACGCTTCTTAAACCCACGGAGTTTTGTTACGGTTTTGTTTTTGTTAGTGAGTGCATCGATTAGCGGTTCGTGTTGTTGTTAGCGGGAAGTGAAATCAGATTAACTTTTAATCCATAAAGGAGATTTATATGTTGTAGTTCTGTGTATTTTGTTTTGATCAGGTGATATTAATTTTATGGTGAGCTTTGTAGTAGTTGCAGTATGTTTTGCGATTTGGCGACTGGGAAACCGTATTAGTGCAAAACAACAGTATCTTAGAGAAATTCTATGAAACACACACACACACACACACACACACACACACACACACACACACACACACACACACACACACACACACACACACACACACACACACACCAGTTCTTGAGTACTTTATTTTCATTCGATATAACGAATAGTCCGTATTTAATTTTACATCATTATTCTATGTAAATTTCAGCTTTCCATTCATTCCATCGTATTGTCTTCTACCTGTCGTCAGTATTTATTCGCCTTCCAACAAACTCTTTTCTATTTTTCCTCTCCCCTACTTTCACCTTTCCGTCTCTCCTCACTTTTGCTCCATTTTTCTATCCCATCCTCGCAACCTATCTTTTTCCCCTTCAGTGTACTTCGCTTACCACCAGATGGCTTTCCCTCCCTATCCATGCTCGCCCTGTTCTGTTTCCCCCCACCCCAATATTCCGTGACCACCACCACCCCACCACCTGCCGCCGACTCAGGGAGCAGCACAGCCAATTGTAGCTTGCGACCAAAACACTAATAGGTTTGAAAAGATACACCCACTATGCACAACTAACCACCCACCCACCCACACACACACAGTAGTAGTAATAGTAGTAGTAGTAGTAGTAGTAGTAGTTGTAGTAGTTGTAGTATTAAGTGGACGATAAAACTCATGTGTTGATGACGTGCTTGTCGATATGAAATAGTTAGTGTTCACGCTCGGAAAGGCGCTGCACAAACAGTCACCGACCATCATCTGTGTACTCGCTGTCGCGTGTTGCGGTTGAGGTAAAGTTCTTATGTTCGTAAGGAAAAGTTTTCGAACAGCTGAATTTGTGGTCTGTTTAAGTTAAGAACTCTTGTTTCCTCTTGGTAGGCAGTTTGTGATCCGAATGTTTCAGTGTTCACACCTTGCGTTGTTTGCAATTTTTTGAACATGTCAATAAAACAAGCTAAGTGTGTCCTTTAAACAGTTGCTTTGCTGACGAGGAATTTCAACAAATATGCGTATTTAATAACCTAAGTAACATAAACAACAAGTCTACTCTACCGAAAGGCAATCTTGAAACTCCTCACATATACATAACTTTGGAGTCTGCCATTGAAATAAACACATGCAGAAGGTGGTTAGATATCAATTTTGCGATGGTTCAAACAAGTGCAGCGTGTTTCGTTGCATCCATGAAGCGTTTTCTTGTCTGAGGCATGTTCACAGAGCATCTACACGCGATTTCTTCAATGAGACGTTTCAATGAGACGAAATTGACCGCAAAAGTCTGCTACTAGTATGTCTTTCATCTATGTTAAATCTTTCATTTTCTGTGATAAAGATTTATTTATTTATAGTTACAGCTATATTATTGTCTCTTAATTGTCTTCACCGCTGTTTATTTTTATCTCCAGGAGAGGAAATTATGTACTGTAATGTTCATGAGAATAGTGTTTCCGGCTGCATTGTTTCCTGGCGAATCATGCAGGACTTTTATCATTGTTACGTAATATGTGTGCATGACTTCACTACACTATTGCTGCATTGTCCCAGTACCTCTGAACGTCCAGGAAACAATCACAGCTTTCCTGAAAGTTTTCTAACTACGTAATATTTCACCTTATTTTGTTACGTTATTTTTCCTTTGGCGCTTTCCACATCTAGGCACATACCACCACCACCACTACCACCACCACTATTGCTGCTGCTGCTGCTGCTGGTGGTGGTGGTAGTCCTGCTACTGCTACTGCTACTTCTACTTCTACTTCTACTTCTACTTCTACTTCTACTTCTACTTCTACTACTACTACTACTTCTACTACTACTACTACTACTACTACTACTACTACTACTACTACTACTACTACTACTACTACTACTACCACCACCATATTAAGAAGCATAGTAGAGACGGTGCTTGTGATTTTCCATGGAGATACTGCTTCATCAACCTTTTCACTCATGTCGGGACGTCTAATATGAAGGGTAAAGCGGATAGATTTATTAACCTTACCTCCTCACTGAAGTTTAACTAAAAAGATACCACTGAGAGAGAGAGAGAGAGAGAGAGAGAGAGAGAGAGAGAGAGAGAGAGAGAGAGAGAGGATAGTTTTTATATTTGCCGTCTCAGATTATTTTAATATTCACAACCCTGTTCTTTGACTGATCTCGGTTTCATTCGTCATTATTCCTACCACTTTTCTGTGATCATTTCTTAACATTCTAACTTTAAGTATTATGCTTCCTTTCCCCTTCCCTGCGTGGCTGACTCTTCTGTCTGTATGTGTCGTAACATGTTATGATAAATACCCATTCCTGTGCGTTGTGTAAGCATGTGATTGTGAATTGTGTCGATCTGGAAGGAGTAATGTTTGTTAATTCGTGGCCAACGAGTCTTCATGGTATTAATAAGTTTGATATAATAACTTCTCAGAAAGTTTTTGCTTTTGTGTTATCCTTCTATAACTAGAATGATATTGTAAAAACCACTACCTTGTTCACACCAGTCTCACGTTTAGGCATTTTTCATTCGCCACTTCCATGCGAAGGGTGGCCGCGTCTAACTCTTTCAAAAATCGTCTCAAATCTTAATTTTTTCCTCAGAGGCTTCAGAAACTACCGACTATGAAGCTTTTCAACCATAAACTCACCACCACATCCTCTGTGATCATCTGCACGGATAAAATGAGCGACGGTTCATGAACGGTCATATTTTCGTTTTACTTTCCTAAAATCTTGATCATTCTTTATAAGCGGATTTTGGGAAAATGTTCTTGGTTGGCGTAAAGAATTCCTAAGTTTTTGATAGTCTGGTTACAGTCTTTTAGTTCTGGTTTAGTGTGGTCATACATACATGAGCGTAAATGAAAGATGAGTGTT
>NC_059269.1:7936128-7966128 GCF_017591435.1 Portunus trituberculatus | reverse complement strand
GTTAATAATGAAAAATCTAGACAGAAACAGATTGATACTCTACTAAGCTTCTAGGGAACTGGCAATCATGTGGGCAATTTTTGTCATGGTTTTTTTTTTTTTGTTGCCCTTGGTCAGCTTTCCTCTTCCTTAAAAAAAAAAAAAAAAGATAGACAGAACTGGACAAAATGATGATTCGTGATACAGACAGATAGACAGACAGCTGAATCAAGACATAGAATAATGGTGCTTAGTGAATATAGAAAACAGTTGAAAGTCTAGATTGAGATTGAAAGATACTGTGATAGATGGTTTGATAGACAGATTGACTGATATATTATTTATAATGCATAGATGTAGACAGACGGATGGATGTAAATATGGAAAGATAGATAATTTCTATTGCGTGTGTAAAGAAAACGTTGAAAAGTGAGAGATTAACAGATGGGTTGGTAGGATGACAGTGGGGAGATAGACATATAGGTAGTTTGTAATACATCCAGACAGACAGATGTAGATATGGATATATATATTTTTTTTAGTGAATGTGTATAGAAAATAAAAGGAATGATAGAAAAAAAGGCAATGACGAAGAGAAAGTCTGTTATTAATAAAGACAGACAGGTAGTGTATAATGCATATACTCACACAGACAAATAATAAATGACAAGAAATAAATAAGATAAGCATGCAGATAGAAAATATAATGTGCAGATGGAGATGCAAATGCAGACAGCCAGACAGAGAGACGGACAGATATATAAGTCATGATACACATAAAACTTTAATATAAAACGTAAATGTATGCTTCTCCAGTCACCAGTGTTGCATCAGAAGCTGCATCCTGAGGCTTGTCTTAATGAGAGTTGGAGAAAGGATTGTTTGTCAGTCTGCATCTAACATCTCGCACAGGAAACAGGTTCAGATTCATTATTAGACATTATTAGATCAGAATAAACACAACTAAGTAGAAAGTGATGTTGCAAAGTATGATAGATATAGATGATAGATACAGGTATTTTTTTGTATTCCAGACCTTGCACGTATCGGCATATTATTATTTATGATTGGAATTTTGTGAATGATAACGTAGGTGTGTTTTGCTTTTTTCACTCTATTGTAAAGACTGGTTTTAAAAGACCAAAGATAATTGCTCGAGTTCTCACAGTGATTTTTCCGAATAATTTACCATGAGTAACGATGGATACTGGTTATAGCGAGAGATAACCTCAGTCCCTAAACTCTTACTCCCATAGTCAGTTCTTACTATCTCATTTGAATTTCTGCGTACAGATGTGGTTTGCAGGACGCGTTGAAGACTGCTGAGTACAATCCCATAAGTACGTCAATACACAACTGCAGGATGAAAGGTTTGGCGGCATGGAATTAGCAGAGCAGTGGCAAGAGTCATTACCCCACACATGTTTGGCAGTGTGTTGTAGGGTAAGTGAGATGAGGTACCCACTGGTTTCCCTCTTCAATACCGGGACACATTTTTATCTTGAGATTTATGTACGATTAGACCATTTTATTGACATCAGCAAGGGTCAATGGGGGTCAGAAGACTAATGGCTAGAGTCTTCACTATTTTAATCTTCCCACATAAGTTTCTGAAACTGTATAGAATCACCAGTAAGTAGAATGCATGTGATTTAAGTCGTTTTTCATTAAACCTCATACTCGTGTAGAAATTTGTTGGAATATAGACACACGAGAGAAAAGTGTTTTTTTTTTCTTTTTTTTTTTTTTACGCCACAAACTGTTCCAGGAATGTTTACCACAGAAATAGTGTTTCAAAAGTTACGTGCATTAAATGAAAAGTTTTGCCTGGCAGTGAAAAGGTTAAAAAAAAAGTCTACGTTGCCGTCCCTTTCGCCTCTCCTATTCTTGTTTTGAACTGAAAGGACTCAATCAAGCTATTTACTCGTCGTTTCCCTCATCAGTGTTGCTCTTTGTTACCATTCCGTGATTTCTGGAGACCAAGTTTTGCATTTCTTCGTATACGCTGCGTCTGTGTCTCGTGTCTATTTTTATCTTCCTTTCGACATCTTTCATAGCTTGTCAGATGCAGAGTTTTGTGGCTGCTGCTTATTTTGTCGTATGTTTGTCTTACCTGTCTTTTCTTCATTTCTACATTTTTCACAGTCAGTTGTAAGGAAACTCCTGCACCTATCATGTTCGCTCGAGGAGTCTTTGTGCTGCCTGCCACGACATGTCCAGAAATGGAACGTAAATCACTGCCTGGGATATCAAGCAGATAAAATGCCTTTGCATCTCCCACCGACAGAAAATTACTCCACAAGTTATTTTCTTATGTGTAAAGGAAAGTCAGGAAGCGCTACAATTAAACTTCAGAATGGTAAAGTCTTAGTAATTGCCTGTCCCAGGAAAAAAAATAATAGAAAGTCTAATCTGGTTCTATAATGTAGTTATTTTATTTATTTATTTATTTGTGAATTCTTTATAGTGATTTATTTCCCTACACTGTGATGGAACCAGCGGTCTGATGCTCCACCTAAGACTAAATGAACAGTAAACACTCACAGCTCCCCTTCCTAGTGAGCTGGTCCGTGTGGAGAGAGGGACGGCTGGGTGGGTGCACGTGCAGGGCCACCACTAACACCTTTCATGCCAGGGGGAAGTGAAGGAGTTACCGGGTTCGTAGAGACTGTCATAACACCGAGACATAACCGACCTTTAGTTAGTTGAGGTAGTTATTATAGCAAGACATACTGACCTTTACGGCTCTTCGTGACGCAGGGAAGGCAGCAAATCCTGACTTGCTAAAGAGAGCAAGGAGAGAGGAAAGAGCAGAGAGTCACGTAACAGTCACGAAGAAGCCTTAAGCAGTCCTTGCCAAGACTGGTGTTTGGACCCTCTTGACAGTCGCAGGATAGTGAGCAAACGAATGTGCAGGACTAAATGATTTATGAATTCTCTCATTTGATTTTACTCATTTGATTTATTTATTTTAGTGTTACGTATTATGGAGTCACACTATGGGGAACAAAACAGGTTAAAAAGGTAAAAGAAGGAAACAGTAAACAACAACCAGCCAGCCCCAAGAATGAAAACTATTCATTCTATTTAAGATAGTTCAAGATGTAGGAAGGAGGAACAACGAAGAAATAGAGAGACTTCCAGAGTTTATCACTTGGAAGGGAAGAGTAATCGAGTTTGTCGAAAGAAACTGTAGTAATATAATTACCCGTATGATAAAGTTCATTGTATGTGTGTGTGTGTGTGTGTGTGTGTGTGTGTGTGTGTGTGTGTGTGTGTGTGTGTGTGTGTTCTTGTGGTATAAAAGAAGTATGAATTAGTGGTAATATTTGCATTAGACACATGAACAAGGTCCATTTTTGTTATGTATTCTTTAATGACCTCATGAGTAAGAAAGTGAACTTTTTATATATAAAGATCTTCCTGGTTGTGGAGACTCAAGTTGCATGCTAAATTGAGCTCTCTGTTTCCCTGTTTCCCTTGATATTTTACCGGTCCACCTTGGCAAGAGAAGCACGTCACGGGACAAAGCAGAAGGGAAAAGCTCACGGCGGTCATGTGCCTTGCTTGCTTGCGGGTCTTCGTGTCTGAGATGCGAGGCGTCTACATATTCTGAACTATTCGCCTGTTGAGATAACTCCCAGGTTCTCAATGATATTAAAACGTGTGGTTGATTATTAGAGATTCTTTTATTTTCTGTATTTTAATTTATGTGATATTGTAGTTAAGCATTTCTTAAAATTTACCCAACCTCGTATAATGTATATGTAATTTGAAGATCACGGTTAATCTTTTGTTGTGTGAACAGTGCTTGTAAAGGTGAAGAATGAGACAACACTGCTGATAATGAATTTTTGTCGCGCTGTATAAGGAACGCGTTGACGTAATGAAAGCTTCTCATCGTTTACGTGCGTTACGACCCTCACACCATCCTTATAGTCATCTTCCTTAGCAACCCGCACAAGTATGCTTTCCTATTTTTCGGGAAGACGAGAAAATAAATTGTCTCGTTTTTCTTTACAATATCGCTACTGCTGAGGCCCTTTAGCTTTCGGAAAAGTGCAAAGAAAAAAAATATTGAGATGGACACTGAAAAAGAGAGAAGAAAGTACGTTTTGTCTTTCGTAGTAATAAAGTAAATATTCAAAAAGTTGTATGCCACTCTGATAAAGAAAATAATAAAGAGAATTGTACACCGGTGAATGCTTTTATCGTTATTGAGAGAGTAGAAAAGTTGAGGCAAAATCAGATCACTGGGTAAGGTGAACAATCAAAACAAAACTCCAGAAATTGAGAAAAAAAAAACTACTTAAACAATTTTCCTATGAAGGTAGAAATGTTACTTTGTCGAAGAAAAAAATAAAAAGGAATTCTTACCTAACATATCTCTCGTACACGGTGAGTCATGTTTTCTGGCCGATACAGTAAAGACAATTACTCCTTTGGTATGTGAATAATTGATGGTACGTATGTTCATTAGTACTCAATTGGCACTGATCACTATCTTTACCGTGTCGTTCGTTATATATGGGTAAGGAAAGCTTGATTACACTTCCGAGGTCAACCGTGATGATGTGTATTTTTTTAACCCGTTATCTAATGGGACACATTCTTACCTTGAGATTTGTGTACGATTAGACCATTTTATTTACATTAGAAAGGGTCTACGGACATCAGAAGATTAATGGCCAAAGTCTTCACTATTTTAATACCCCCCCATGAGTTTCTGAAGTTGTATAAGATCACTAAATAGTAAGCATAATGAATATCGAAACTCGTCACGGTACTGAAGGAGTTAAGACCATTGTGATGATATTGATTTCTGGTTATTCCGTAAGGTGAAAAGATGTGCTATTTACCCATCTCTTTTTATCTATTTTTGTGATTTTTTTCTATTTATTCCTATAGGATTGATTCGAGCTCGTTAAGTCTTGTGTCATGAAGGTAGATTTTTTAGTCTTCCCTTCAGATTTATGTATACTAATTTCACTGCAATTTCTCTGGCTACGTATTCTATTTATCTTCAGCTCTATTAGAAAGATTTATATTTGCACGTCTCTGTCTCCTTTTCTCCTGTCGAAGTTTTGTTGCATGTTCTTGATGTTGGGTTTCCTGGTTGACAAGTCTTCTGTATGTTTTATTTGTATATCAAGAGAGAGAGAGAGAGAGAGAGAGAGAGAGAGAGAGAGAGAGAGAGAGAGAGAGAGAGAGAGAGAGAGAGAGAGAGAGGAATAATACACATGCTCGTAATTAGCAGTAATGACCAAGAATGTGGCACAGCATCTGGACGGTCATTTATTGCTTATTTTGCCGCCACGTCACGAGTTAATTATGTGTGTGCTCAATCCCTTGTCCAGTTTCCGTCTCGACTCGCGAAAAGGAAGGAAGGAAGGAAGGAAGGAAGGAAGGAAGGAAGGAAGGGATGACAGACGGTGAGAGTTCGCTGGAAACTTAGAATATAATAACGACTGTCCAAGGAATGTGTGTTGGCATTAGTGTTTTCTTGTGTGTGTGTGTGTGTGTGTGTGTGTGTGTGTGTGTGTGTGTGTGTGTGTGTGTGTGTGTGTGTGTGTGTGTGTGTAGGTGTTGGGTTAGGTGGGTGTGCGGAAGTGCGTGTTTGCATTTCTCTCTCTCTCTCTCTCTCTCTCTCTCTCTCTCTCTCTCTCTCTCTCTCTCTCTCTCTCTCTCTCTCTCTCTCTCTCTCTCTCTCGTTTCAAAACTACTAATGCACGTGTTTTGATTATGATCTATTACATATATCTAAGTAGTTGTAAATTGCCTGGTGTATTGTTTGACAAAAACTTTAAATAGCATCATGTCTGCTAAGAAGCCATCTGTGATTCAGCAGATTATGCCATGTATTGATTTATTTGTATTATATGTATTTTGAACACATTTTTGGCAATAACAAAATTAAATATCAAAATAAAAACTCTCTCTCTCTCTCTCTCTCTCTCTCTCTCTCTCTCTCTCTCTCTCTCTCTCTCTCTCTCTCTCTCTCTCTCTCTCTCTCTCTCTCTCTCTCTCTCTCTCTCTCTCTCTCTCTCTCTCTCTCTCTCTCTCTCGCCCTCGCCATCCACCTGTGTCTGGTCGGCAGGTGGCTCACAGCGCGACCAGCTGGTGGTATTTGATCCCAGCTGCTGCGTGTGTCGGCCACCACCTGTTGCTGAGGCGGGTCTGGCCCTTTCTTATCTTTTTCAGCCTCCGTCAACCTGTTGTCTGCGCGCTCCCACTCCCCTCCGGCGCTCCTTCATCTTTTGTGGTCTTCACTTCCTTCCTCCTCCTGTGCTGGGTTTCCCTTATTCCTTTGCTACACTCCCCACACTCTCAGCCTCGTACATCCGCGTGTTTTCTTTCATGTCCTCCCCCCTTCCCTAATCCCAGTATCCCTCTTTTATTCTTCTATTATTCATCTTGCCTTATCCCTCTAGAGTTTTGCCCACGTCTCTACCCTTTTCTTCCACCCTCTGTGATAGCTTTTCATACGACGGTTTTCTTTTTCTCTCTCTGTGTTTGCTGCTTCATGATATGTTTATTCGTCCAGAGCTGCTGTGTGGCGTCTTTGTTTTACGTTTCTTTAAAAATTTTCCCGCTGGGACGATGGAAACTCATTTTTGTGACGTTAACTTGAAAGGAGAACTGAAACGGATGAATTCTCTCTCTCTCTCTCTCTCTCTCTCTCTCTCTCTCTCTCTCTCTCTCTCTCTCTCTCTCTCTCTCTCTCTCTCTCTCTCTCTCTCTCTCTCTCTCTCTCTCTCTTGCAGCAGGATGGAGGAGTAACATGTTTAGCAAGGACCAGCCAGCCATTCCTCCATCCTACCTTGCTCCTCCCCTGCCCTATTGATCCCAGCATCGCTTTGTCTCCCTGACTCACGCCCTACGTCGTGTTCTTAAATATATGACAAAAAACGAAAGGTTTTGACAGGTACTCACATCCACGTTGACGCCTGTGACCTCGTAGACTTGTTTCTTGGGCTGCTCGTTGGGGACGTGGCGGAAGAACTCCCTCCCGCCCTTGTACCACTTGACGGAGTACAGACGCTCTCCCTGCAGATCGAATTCACAGCGTAGCGTCGTGCTCTCCCCCCGGGGCACATGCAGCGGCACCTCGAATCTCCTCATGCTCAGTGCAAAGCCGCCTGTGCAGAGAAGAAAAGAAAGGAATGAAGGTCAATAGTCGAGTCTGTGTCGTGCGTCCTGCATTGCAACACTCATTGTAATAGATTGGCTCCACCACCACCACTACCACTAGCACTGCCACTACTGCTACCAATGCAGCTGAACGCGTGTTTGTTTTACCTCATTTCGGTGCTTCGTCAACTAACATAACACAGTGGCCGCCTTGTGCGTTATTTTCTTTTAACTTTACGCACACAAGTAATCTGTATAGAGTGATCAGTAGTAAAAGAGACGAATAACCTGTCCCTTATCCTCATACATGAACACTTAACATAAAGAAACACTGAAAAATGGAGCAATAATCCAACTTTGTCCATCGTTTAACCAATAGAAAAGCTGAAAAAACCCCATGAAAATAAAGAATACAAAAAAGAGGATCATTATGAAAAAAGCACGCACACACAGTAGGAGTTTAGTTAGCGAAGAGTGGAGAGGCGGAGGGCGAGGCAACACAAGGAGAGGGAGAAAGGTACAGCGGGAGCGTCCTGTCATTTAGCGTGAATGAGGGACATTAAACCACTCACACACAATTGAGAAACGACCATTTTCCGGGCGGGGGATGCCTGTGGGAAGAGTCTGAGGGTGGATTGAGAGAGAGAGAGAGAGAGAGAGAGAGAGAGAGAGAGAGAGAGAGAGAGAGAGAGAGAGAGAGAGAGAAATAAGTTATGTATGTGTGCCTTGTAACCCTCTTAACATTTTTTACTTCATCATCATCATCATCATTCTTCTTCTTCTTCTTCTTCTTCTTCTTCTTCTTCTTCTTCTTCTTCTTCTTCTTCTTCTTCTTCTTCTTCTTCTTCTTCTTCTTCTTCTTCTTCTTCTTCTTCTTCTTCTTCTTCTTCTTCTTCTTCTTCTTCTTCTTCTTCTTCTCCGTTTTTTTTTCTTCTTCTTCTTCTTCTTCTTCTTCTTCTTCTTCTTCTTCTTCTTCTTCTTCTTCTTCTTCTTCTTCTTCTTCTTCTTCTTCTTCTTCTTCTTCTTCTTCTTCTTCTTCTTCTTCTTCTTCTTCTTCTTCTTCTTCTTCTTCTTCTTCTTCTTCTTCTTCTTCTCCTTCTTGTTCTTGTCCTTCACCTCCTCCTCCTCCTCCTCCTCCTCCTCCTCCTCCTCCTCCTCCTCCTCCTCCTCCTCCTCCTCCTCCTCCTCCTCCATCACCACCACCACCACCACCACCACCACCACCACCACCACCACCACCACCACCACCATCTGCTCCTCGTCCTTTCTTCCCTCCTCCTCACCTTACACAAGCGGACTCGCCTACGTGGGTGCCTGAAGGACAGGTAATTTAAACCTAGTAAAGGCCTTGGAAGCGCCTCTGGGAACTCCGTGTCGTGGTCGGGGCGGCGGCGTCGTCAGGGCGGCGTCCGGTGGTTGTGGGAGAAGGCTTGGTTTTTCCCCTTCGTTCTTCGTTGCTGAAGTAAACACAAGACTGCCGCCAATTCTCACCAGGTGGGCAGGACAGGTCGTGTTTGGGACGGTGTACGAAGGCAGGGAGCATTGACGGGGTGTGTGAGGGTATATTAGGAAGGTGTGTTCGTGTCTTTGCTTACGTGTGTGTTTTCGTTTGGGGAGGGGTCGTTGAGGCAAGGTAGGTGATCGAGTGTGTTGTGTGTCGCACGGGGCGTTCACTTATATGACGCACACTTTCTCTCACCCCCCTCACACACACACACACACACACACACACACACACACACACACACACACACACACACACACACACACACACACACACACACACACATGGAGACAGGCCGGCAAAGGGCTGAAAAAAAAGGCCTGCGATTGCTGCTGCTCCACAAAGAAGAGGGGAGGGAAGTAAAAACCTGTATACAGTTTTGCAGGTGACCCGACACTGCCCGTTTGAGGGAGCGTAAGTCACAGGGAGGAGAAAATTGTGCGTGTGTGTGTGGTGGTGAGGGGTATGGCGGGCTGCTCTATATTTTAATGTGAAGTTTACATGACCTTCCTTCCTGGTCCCACCTGCAACAGTAAAGTGTTTGCGTGTGTCTCCTCCAGCTGCAGTGTGTGTGTGTGTGTGTGTGTGTGTGTGTGTGTGTGTGTGTGTGTGTGTGTGTGTGTGTGTGTGTGTGTGTGTGTGTGTGTTATTTTGGAAAGAGGAAAGTGTTTAAAAGAATGCAGTAGTAGTAGTAGTAGTAGTAGTAGTAGTAGTAGTAGTAGTAGTAGTAGTAGTATAGTAGTAGTAGTAGTAGTAGTAGTAGTAGTAGTAGTAGTAGTAGTAGTAGTAGTAGTAGTAGTAGTAGTAGTAGTAGTAGTAGTAGTAGTAGTAGTAGTAATAGTAATAGTAGAGAAGTAGTAGTAACAGTAGCAATAGTAGTAGTAGTAGTAGTAGTAGTAGTAGTAGTAGTAGTAGTAGTAGTAGTAGAAATAGTAACTGTTGTTGTTGTACTAGTAGTAGAAGTAGTAAGAAATAGAGAAAAAAAGACGTTCATAGTGCAAGAATCAATATTTGCTATAAGATGAGATCAAAGGAGAGAGAGAGAGAGAGAGAGAGAGAGAGAGAGAGAGAGAGAGAGAGAGAGAGAGAGAGAGAGAGAGAGAGAGAGAGAGAGAGAGAGACAGAGAATCAAACCGCAAGACGCAAAGAAGCACACGAGACAAGAAACACAAATCAACATCACCAGATACATAGAAATGAAACAAAACAATTTTAACACACCCAGTGAACCTGTAATCTCGCGTAACTCAAGACAAATCTTCACCTAAAAGACAGAACAGAAAAGCACTCCAAAAAAGTTATAATAGCCTGCAGGGGAAGCCGCGCCACTCTCAGGACACTGAGAGGCACAAGACCGGGGCACAAATAGAGGCCAACAAGATTTCAAAGCGTCACCGTCAGCGTGGGAGCAAGTATCATCCCCTCTCCCCCTTTCCCTCCGTGTCGTATCCTCTCCCTCCCTTGGTTTTATGCTAGTGAGGCCGTGAATGGACCCACGTCGTCTCCCCCGCTAAAGTCAAGTCTGCTAGGTATAGTTAGTCTGGTAAATGGGTGGGCTGCCTCCTACCCCCTCTCTCTCTCTCTCTCTCTCTCTCTCTCTCTCTCTCTCTCTCTCTCAGCTGTCGGAAAGGCGCAGATGGAGGGGAGTCAAAGAGTATCACGTGGATCAAACGGTTACACGACACCCTTGAGGCCCGCGGACAGGTGTTGGGCATTCATTTGCTCCTCGAAAGATGAAACTCCATGTGTCCCTTTTTTGTTTGGCACGTTGATGAGTTTGTGTACAAGTTCTCTTCCGTCGTTTTCTTTTATTTTCTTCCTATTTTTTTTTTCTTAGGAGAATTACTCTTTGTGTTCTATTTTGTATTTTTTTTTTCATGTTTCGCTGGGTTTTGTTTGTGTTTCGTTGCGTGTGTTTGTGTATATGCTTGTGTGTTTGTTGTTATTGGCTATTGAATGGTGGAGATGCTCAGACCTTAGCAGATAACTCTCTATGCTGCACACACACACACACACACACACACACACACACACACACACACACACACACACACACACACTTCTTTTCCTTCGCATCATGGTATTTGAGATTTCTTACCTACTTCCCTCGACATGCACTTCCTGTATGAATCTGAAACGTTCCTAAGAAATAAGACATAGGAAATATTCATCATCCTCTTCTTAAACTTGATCTTCACCTTAATAGATGGAATTAGGTAGCTTTTCTCATACAGGGACTGCCACGTGTAGGCCTGACAGTCTCTTGCAGATTCTTTTTTTATGTTCTTGTGGTTTTATATTTACTTATTTGGCGCTTGTTGCTGTCTTTCCATATATCTTGATTTTAAGAAGAAGAAGAAGAAGAAGAAGAAGAAGAAGAAGAAGAAGAAGAAATAACCAGCTCTGTTTGCCATAATATATATATTTGCATCTCTTTCCTGTTTTTCCTTGGGAGTTTTCCGTGACATCTTACAGCTGAGGAAATTAAAATAAGGAAACTTTAGAGGCAGTGAAATATAAGTAGATAAAGAAATGTAGAGATAAATAGTATGAGGGTATAGAGGCGAGGCTTAAAAGCATAAGAAGATGGGAAATAATTTGAGTCTGATAATGGGCCAGTAAGATATAAGTAAATGAAAAAAAAAATTAAAGTAAAAGCATGAAAATTTAAATAGATAGGAAAATGAAGACTAAAAGTATGTATAAATATAATAGAATAGGGATAGAAAGCTTAAGATTGAAAAAAAATAATGAATGAAGATTGTAATATGTCAGTATAATATAAGACCTTGACTCAGTAGTGTTATTCTTGCTTCTAAAACTAACAACATAAATCCAATCAGTTTTACCACGAAAACAACACCCAGCCTATTAAAATAAGACTAGGGACAGTTTTAAATTCACCACAGCACTATATGTAAGAGTAAGACTAACCAACAAACCTTGCTTTCCTACTTCATCTTTGCTCTTCCTTCTCACATTTCTCCACTTCTTTCTCTTCCTCTGGCCTTCACTCACCTCTCTCCCTCAGTCCCCTGGTCCTCATTCACCTCATCTCTGCGTCTCATCCAACCCCCTTTCTCCCTCTCTTCCTCTCGACTCTATGCTCTCACATTTCCTCCTTAACAAAGACTGATATTCATAGTAATGATGTTATAAACAGAAGCAGGCATTTTTACCTCCTCCGCCTCCCTTTCTGCTCTCCTCTCCTCTTTCCTGCTGTTCCTCCATCCCCACCCCCTCCTCCTCCTCCTCCTCCGGCCTCCTATCTCCTCTTCTTTCAGAGTCTCAGACTACATGAAGAAAGACGAGAGACGGAAAGCAGATGGAAAGAAAAATGAGTTAAAGAAGTTCGGGCAAAGAAGAAAAGAGTGGAGTTGAAATTGTGAATGAATGAATGAAAGTGTGTGGAGGGAAGGCAAGAAAAAGAAATCATTGGTCGTAAAGATTTAGTGTGTGTGTGTGTGTGTGTGTGTGTGTGTGTGTGTGTGTGTGTGTGTGTGTGTGTGTGTGTGTGTGTGTGTGTGTATGTATGTGTTTTGTCTGTGATGTGTTTTCTGCCTGTTTGTGTGTGTTCGCTCTCTCTCTCTCTCTCTCTCTCTCTCTCTCTCTCTCTCTCTCTCTCTCTCTCTCTCTCTCTCTCTCTCTCTCTCTCTCTCTCTCTCTCTCTCTCTCTCTCTGTGTGTGTGTGTGTGTGTGTGTGTGTGTGTGTGTGTGTGTGTGTGTGTGTGTGTGTGTGTGTGTGTGTTTTTCTTTGTCTCTCTCTCTCTCTCTCTCTCTCTCTCTCTCTCTCTCTCTCTCTCTCTCTCTCTCTCTCTCTCTCTCTCTCTCTCTCTCTCTCTCTCTCTCTCTCTCTCTCTCTCTCTCTCTCTCTCTCTCTCTCTCACACACACACACACACACACACACACACACACACACACACACACACACACACACACACACACACACACACACACACACACACAAACAAAATCTTTACGACCAATTATTTCTTTTTGTTCCGTTCACTCTACGTACTCTCATTCATTCATTCACACACACACACACACACACACACACACACACACACACACACACACACACACACACACACAGAGAGAGAGAGAGAGAGAGAGAGAGAGAGAGAGAGAGAGAGAGAGAGAGAGAGAGAGAGAGAGAGAGGGTGCCGAACCTATCTATTCTTCTCCTACTGAGTCTTTTAAAATAATGATTGTGCTTCTGAGAAAGGGAGACATAAAAAGAGTTTTGAGATGGCGCGAAATTACGATTTTGTAGACTACTCAGGATCTTTTGGCGGGAATGGAAATCACGAGGATGCTTCAGGTCTTGGGGATTTAAAAATGTGATAAAAAAAAGTAATAGCTCGCCAATGTGCTTAGTGTATTCTGGAGTTCCAAAGAGGAGAAGCGGCAGCAAAGGATGAATCAAATCTAAAAATAACTTCTAAGAGCGGTGTGGAACAAGGGGACATGCTAAAGAGTGATAAGAAATAGGAGTTTTATTATGATGAATGAGACACGGGGCCACAGTACATGGATTGGGGGAAGGAGGATGAAAAAGTAGTGATGGTAGTAAACTTATATCATTTGTAGTAGTAGTAGTAGTAGCAGTAGTTGTAGTAGTAACAGTAGTATTTATTTTTTTTTACGTGGTTTTGTTGATGGAGATGGTGGTGGTGGTGTTTTATTAAGGCTGTTAATGCTTTTAAAGTTGTTCTTTTTCATGACATGGCAGTTCTTGCTCCTACGTAATTTGCTATTGTTATTGGCATTGGTGGTGCTGTCATTGCAGTTGTTACAGTTGTTGTTGTTGCAAGTATCTTGGAAATATGTACAGCACACATCAAATATTAAAACCTTGATCCATAGATAAAGACACGACTCCCGTGTGTGTGTGTGTGTGTGTGTGTGTGTGTGTGTGTGTGTGTGTGTGTGTGTGTGTGTGTGTGTGTGTGTGTGTGTGTGTGTTACCGTACTGGGAGAGGTTTGGTACGATTTTGTGCGAGATATAACGAAATAAGGAGACTAATGGAACAATGGATGTGAAAGAGGGAGAGAAAAAAGGTTGGGGAAAACGAAGAAAGGAAGTAATGCGAGTTTTTCGTAAAGTTCTGACATTTTTTTTTCATGTGACTGAGGCGCGACGCAGCATTTGTGCCTCTCAAATTGGAATTGACAGTGATAAAAAGACCTTTTTTTATCTTTTTGTCTCATATTTTTTGCTTTTCCTTCAGTTTTTGGGAGCGGACGTCCTACCTAAAAACTGTTACTTAGCTATTTTCTTTAATTAGTTGACTATGTGCCTACTCTTTATTGTTAGATTTATTTATAGTTCAGTCCATCTGTTTCATTACATTAATTCTATCAGCTGTTCTTACCTAGATAGCATAACCTTAGTTCAAACATCGTCTTTTAAACACTTGAGTATGTAATCTTATATTCATGGAGGATTTGTACACAAGTCAGTCTTCCCTTACCATAGTACTCTGACTTACTAGACTTACTACTTACTAGAAATCGTTCTCCATCTATTTATCTTTTCTTATCGAGGGGCCATAAGGCAGGATGAATGATACCTTTCTCACAGATATTTTTCATTGTCATGTAAGACAGCAACGTGTAGTGAAAGTATAGTAGCTTTAAACACGTGTAGCGATCTGCGAAACACAGCGTCAGCTTACGAAATAAGAATCAGTCTTGCGTGATTATTGCGTAGTTCATGCCACCTTTAATGGGAGGGACACGAGGTGAGTGGACGGCAAACTGAGGTTCGGCGTGGAGAAAAACTGCATCCAGGAGTTTAGGCAGAAAAGGAAACTATCAAAGGAGGAAAGGAAAATATAAAAGATATATAGAAGTTGGTGCAGCTGCCAGAGGAAGCATGAATGCCGAGGTGGAGGAAGTGGGGAGTGGAAACAAAGATAACTGTATAAAATGTATATGAAGAAAAACTAAGGATCTTCTCCCTGTCTGTGGATAAAGGGAGTGTTGTCTAAATCAATTTGGGGACTGGGCTTTTTTTATACATGGCTGCAGCAACGCCCATCCGCTCTGTGTACAGGGACGCCTTGTTTTCTGTGGAATACTTGAAATGGACGCGGCATCTTTCCTCTCCTCCCGTTGCCGGAGACCAAAAGTTCTGATCTATTGACACATCGTTCATTAGGGAAAACATATTTCACGTTCAGCCTGAAATATTTCGCTTCAAGCCGTGCACGCGACGCTCACGTTTGCTCAAATAAAAACACAGCAGCAAAACAAATGGGGCAGCTCATGCGAGGGAAGTTTGCACGAGGGGACGAGAAACGAGCCTCAGTCAGCGTCAGTTGCTGATCTTCTTTCTACTTCATTCGGTATGAATATTACACCACCATTTCTCCTCGAGGTGACATCGGCTGCACATGAAATCAACGTAATCACCAAAAAGTTATGGTTTTACCAAAAGAATGTGTATTTTTGAAACATTTCCTTTAAACATGATACGAGTTACCTGTATATCTCACCTTAAAGAAACACATTTAACCGAAACACTGATACTTATAGTGAACATATGCTTTATCTCAACACAGCAAAAATCGTAAGAGCAATTGAAGATAAGGGAAGTTCCAGAAGCCGTTAGGTGTACACATGGCTCGGCACCAATAACATGACTACTGGATGCACTATATACCACTCTACATAAAAAATATAACTAATTTCTGTTTATATGTAGTAGGAAGCATGAACTATTTTCGTATAAGTATGAGTGATTACCTTTATATTTGTGGGATGTGTTGGCTATGACTGAAGGAAAGTTAAGTGGGTGTTAGCTTGGTGCAAAAAATCGAAAAATAGCAGGTACTAGATGCAGTGTGGTGGTGTGTAGCTGGGAGTGAGGAAAGGTGAAGGCTTTTACTGGGCGATGGGATAGGAAAGGTGAAGTATGTGTGTGTGTGTGTGTGTGTGTGTGTGTGTGTGTGTGTGTGTGTGTGTGTGTGTGTGTGTGTGTGTGTGTGTGTGTGTGTGTGTGTGTGGACTGTGTTCAGCTTGTGTCCACTTTCAGAATTTTTAGTTTTGCAGGGAAGTGAATATAAAAAATAGCAGACTACACACACACACACACACACACACACACACACACACACACACACACACACACACACACACACACACACACACACACACACACACACACACACACACACTCCATAACCACAGGGAAGGAGATAAAACAAAGACACGATTGGGAAAAAAAGTTAAATAGAAAATGATAAATAATAAATAAATGATAATGAAAAAAATGGTACGCAAATAAAGTACTTGTTACTATAATAGATTCTGTAATCCTTATACTGTATGGACAACAGGGAGACATAAGGCTAGATTTACTAATAGAAGATTAATACAGGAACTACCAAGCGTTCTCCTGATCTTTCCCTCAGTCTTTCCTTATGTTTATATGATCTCAGATTCACTAGCAGCAAATATACCAATGGGGAAAATAAACATGATAAAACACAGGACGAAAATAAAAAGGAGTGTTCCATAATTCAGGGCAACCAACAGGAAAATCCAAATAAAGAGGAAGACTTCAGGTCGTCCCTAATTGCGATCTCTTCCCCGAGAATTGTAGCAGAAGGTGATCAGAAAGAGATTAGTAGAAGCTGCGCCCGGGAAATTATCAGCTCTCCGGTATAATACTGGAGGTTAAGCATCCGCCGCCTTAAGAGGAAACACCGCCCCCTCCCCCCCTCCACAAGACGAAGAACTGCTGCTGAGCGAAAAAAAATAGAGAAAAGAATAACTTGTCTTTGTTATTTACTTTGCTGTGTTCACTGTTTGTCTTATAGGTAGTGTGACGTTCCTAGTTCCTCGATGTGTTTGTGTTTCATACTAAAGTCGGGTTGTGCACTAATGACCTACTTGTGTTATCGGAACTCTAGTCTTTGATTCTGCTTTAGTTTGTGATCTGGAATAGTTAACTTATCATGGTGTGTGTGTGTGTGTGTGTGTGTGTGTGTGTGTGTGTGTGTGTGCAGTCAAGAGTTTTACGTTCATACTCTCAAAACCGCTTATTTGAGGTACATGCAGAGTTTTTTTTTTTTTTTTATATCGTCTTTCTACAGTGATTTAAAAGATCTAGTCATCCATTTTCTGCTAATTTTGATATGAATTTGGAGTAAATCTCTTATCGTGCTCATACATGACATGATCTCCTTTACTGAGATTTAAACAGACATAAAAACTCGGTGTGTACTGAAGAAAAATAAATAAATGAATAAATAGACAGGTAAATGGAGATGGAAACGTATGGAACCCTTTCCTCATGAGACCATCGAGTGTAAATGATGGACGATTGATGGGCAGTTTAATGAGGCTGAAATTACTGTGTTCGTTGGCTGTCTTGGTTTATGGTCTTTACATCTTTCTTAAATTTCCATGAGAGATACGTTCCCCTTCATAATGTGGCACTCCATCACAACACTCTGGCAACTTAATATCACAGATAATATTGTAACATAAGCCACTAACCGATGTTCTCGTCAGCTGATTGATGGAAGTATCCCTGATTTCTCTTCTCACGTGCCTGTAAACTGACCCAACCATAATAATCAAAATCTTAAATGCCTTAGTTGTAATGGAAATTTTGAGTTTTGTTGCTTAGTATTATCATCATTACTATTATCTTCGTCAAGTTGTTAGTATCACCATCATAATCATCAGTACCCTTGAGACGTGAACACAAAAGACACAACCCAGTAAAAGGGATAGACAAGTAGAAAGTAAACATCTCCCTCAGGAACCTCTAAATGCGCACTCTTCACTAAGCAATGATGGGAAGGGAGATTATCTGTGTTTTACGGTTTTACTTTATATCCTCCTGTTTTTGTGCACACATTAATATTATATGCGCTTTCTTCTTTTATTAATCCCGCTTCTACTTAACACATTCGGAAAATATGATGTTTTTACGATTATATAGAGAGGTTATCAATGTATTTGCTGTGTATTTTTTAATTTTTTTTTTAGGTCCTAATTAGAAACACTGACTTTATTTTTATTGTCATTTTTTTCTATCTTTCTACGGTCATAGTTTTTTTTCTCTTTTCTTAAATGTAAAGCACCATAGCGATAGCATATGTATTTCTTGTTATATGCAGGTTGTGCTTTGGATCCCATGCAATACAGAAGCAATATTCGTGAAGGAAAATAGTCATGAAAGCTATTCCACTGTTGTCATTACCATTAACCTGTACTACTACTACTACTACTACTACTACTACTACTACTACTACTACTACTACTACTACTACTACTACTACTACTACTACTACTACTACATCTATTACTATACTAGCAGATGTAGTAGTAGTAGTAGTGGTAATGGTGGTAGTAGAAGTAGTAGTAGTAGTCGTAGTAGTTGTAGTAGTGACAGTTAATGGGGATAATGATTACAACAGCGGAATAGACTTCATGAGAATTTTCCTTCACGAATATTGCTTCTGTACTGCATGGGAGGCAAAGCACAATCTAAATATAAAAAGGGATACATACATATACAGAGGGTACGGTGCTTTAATTTTAAGAAAAGAAAAAAAAAACGGACCATAGAAAGTTCAGAGAGAAAAAATATAAAATGACGATAAAAATAAAAAAGCTAGTGTTACCAATTAGCACCGAAGTGAAAAATACACACGACATGGCAAATACATTCATAACCTCTATATACAATCGCAAAAACCTCATATTTTCCGAAAAAAATAATTGACAGTGAATGAGATGTAGTGAACGAGGTGCTTAGAGTTAGGGATGAGGACGTGTGTGATGATCGAATACTACAATCATCACACTGGTCCTTATCTCTCACTCTAAGCACCTCATTCACTGTCACCTCAATTACCCTTCACTATCAAACCACTATGCTCTTTTACACTACCACCACCACCACAACCATCGCCACCACCGCCGCCGCCATAACCACCAGTCATCACGGGCGCTGCGGTCACTATCTCCCTTCCTCGCAGCCTGAACCACCACGCCAAGCAAATACTGGAAAGTTTACACGTAGTCACTTGGCTGGTTTCAACGTGACCTCACACACACACACACACACACACACACACACACACACACACACACACACACACACACACACACACACACACACACACACACACACACATGAAACAAAAGCTAGATATTTAAATTTGCTCATTATTCATCTGTCTAACCCAATAATGTTACCAGAACCACACGACGCATCTTACATCCAATATCTATGTATGAAACCGATGAAGGTAAAAAATAAATAAAAGAAAAGGTATCGATTCAAAGGTCTAATTCTGGTCTCGCCAAATTTTTCTTCGGAAGGCAAAAATAAGACGCATTCGGTTATAGCTTACTGGTTTGTAATTTTAGGCGGACACGTAGCGGGGAGTGTTTGGCGGATGAGGACAAAGGAGGTGCAAATACAAGAGAGAGAGAGAGAGAGAGAGAGAGAGAGAGAGAGAGAGAGAGAGAGAGAGAGAGAGAGTTTTAACATGCAAATCAGAAAAACAGTGTTGTGAACAGCTGACATTTCCACAGGACACAAGTGAATAATTGGCAACATTCCACATCTGGCGTCGCGTGTAAGTGTCTAGCAGGCTTATCTTGTGTGTGGGAACCCAAGCACTGGTCAACATTATGGGAATCGAGGTGTCTTATCGACGGTACTGCAGCATAAGAACATAACACTATAAATAAAGGAAGCTGTAAGAAATCACCAACCCTACACGTAGCAGAAAACATAAGAAAACACCACTATAAATATGAGAAGCTGTAAGAAGTCATCTAGCATACATGTGGCAGTCAGTCCCTCCACATACCTATATCCATCTATATCCTCTTCTCATTTCTCACCTGTGATGTTTAGAGTACTGTCACTTTATAGGTTTTTTTCCCCATTTAGAGATGAGGTTATACACATGAAAAGTAATGGGTGAAGCGGTGGTGGTGGTGGTAGTGGTGGTGGCCCTGGCTGTGGTGCTCGGGACGGTCATCAGAACTGGTTGTGGCGGTTCTTGTGGGCGCGACGACTTGGTTGGCGCACTACTGAGTTTAAGATCAAAGCGTTGAGCCTCGTGCTCCTAATTATACTTCTTCCTTTCCTCGTGTGTGTGTGTGTGTGTGTGTGTGTGTGTGTGTGTGTGTGTGTGTGTGTGTGTGTGTGTGTGGTCTCTTGACTTTTAAAAAACTACTTTGTTTTCCCACATGTGAGTCGTCTTATAAATTGAAAAAATTGCTACTGAGAGAGAGAGAGAGAGAGAGAGAGAGAGAGAGAGAGAGATGGCTACATGTTTTCTTAATCAAACATTACTTTGATGTTTACGTTGTTGCCTTTTGCTACTTGAAGTTGCAGTGGCGAACATCAAGTTTGTGTGACACATTCACCAACACTGTCTTTCTTCTCGGCTTTCATTCTTTCTTTCTTTCTTTCTTTCTTTCTCTTACCATCATTTCGTTCTCGTCTGCCTCCCTGCTTTCCTATTCATCTGTCTGTCTTCCTATTTGTCTGTCTTCATGTCTGTCTTGTGTGTTTGTCCCTGCGTCTGTGTCTCTGTCCAGTGTTTTTTTTCTTTTTCTTGCTCGTCACTCGTTCTATCCCTTTGCATCCCTTTACATTTATCTGCTGTGCATCTGCCGATGAAAGCCTTTTTTACTCTCATATAAATGGCTTGAGTCAGTGTTTTTTTCTTTTTCCTTTCCTTTTTTCCTTTCCATGGTATCGGTCTTTCCTTTACATTGCTTGAATTCATCGACTGTACGTTTGTCGAGTCTTTGCAACGTATTCTTTCTTTAATACGAATGATCTGAATCGACACTTAAAAATTACTGGATCAACGTGTGTTCTTAGGCATCGCCACGCAGGACATGCTCACTGACACACTTATCATATGATCATTTCCACGTTTTTGTGGCGCAAGACTAGGACTCGTGTGCCATTCATAGATTTTCAGCTATGTGCATCAGAGCTCATCTGGTTCTTTGGGTATTTGTACCAAGGTTAAAGAACATGTGGGTTTTGAATTACTGTAGCACAAATTAGCTTAAAGATTAGTGGACGGTACAAATGAGTAGATATTGAGAGAAATATAGGCAAGTGAGAACCAATACGCAAAGTGGAATTTTTAAAACAAATAGAAACATAGAGAGATAGTGGACCCGGAAAGGTAGATGAAAAGTTTCTAACAATGAGTAAGCTCAAATTCGTTTAGAAATAGATGATTAAATAAGACAGGTAGAAAAGCCAATAAGGTGTACATATGGAAAGCCGGGATACAGAAAAATGATAAAGTATATACGTAGGGAGATCAATGAGAAAAAAATAGTAAAGGTAACGCGAAAGAAAAAAAGAAAGAAAAAAGAAAACATTATGAAATAAATACAAATACTTACATATACATTACACCACAATAAACTAACAGACAATTAATCACACATTACGTAACACCAACTCTAACAAGGCTCTTTCCTTCCTCTCAAAATTAACAATTAAAAAAGAGAAAAAACTTCCATCAACCTTCAGATGGAATAAGATAATGAGGTAAATGGAGGAGGAGGAGGAGGAGGAGGAGGAGGAGGAGGAGGAGGAGGAGGAGGAGGAGGAGGAGGAGGAGGAGGAGGAGGAGGAGGAGGAGGACGAGGACGAGGAAAAGATGAAAGCTTCTACACTATTAGCAACCGCAGAAACACACCACCAACCCACCACCACCACCACCACCACCACCACCACTAAAAATGGTAGCGGGTCAATCTTCCAAGAGACAACATTAGGGCCGGGCCACTCACCCTTCCCAGACAGAACCACTCCACCAGATCAAAACCACGCTCCTTAAAACACGCTTTCCCCTATTGCCAGTTCTTCACCGCGGTCTTGTTTAGCGCTAAGATGATTATGAGCTTGGGTCGAGGAAGCGAGTGTTGATGGTATTTCAGTTGTCTCTCTCTCTCTCTCTCTCTCTCTCTCTCTCTCTCTCTCTCTCTCTCTCTCTCTCTCTCTCTCTCTCTCTCTCTCTCTCTCTCTCTCTCTCTCTCTACTCTTATTCCACTGTGGGTTGACTGGTGTAATTAAATTCACTTATTTGGGAATAGGGAAGTGTGTGTGTGTGTGTGTGTGTGTGTGTGTTTCGTAATATGTTATTTCTCCGTATTCTGTATTCAATAAACAAGTAACTTCATTATATACATGTCTTATATTACGCAACGCTCGTAAACCAGACAAACGGACTAATTTTCTCTCTCTCTCTCTCTCTCTCTCTCTCTCTCTCTCTCTCTCTCTCTCTCTCTCTCTCTCTTCAAACAAGATCAAACTAATTATCGCTCAAAGTCAGAACCAGACATTTACCAATCACTGTAAAAATAAAAAGCAAGCTGGAGGCATATTTACAGAGTTTCACGAATATATATGGCTGGACATTCCTGACGGATCTTAAACAGAGGTTGGTTGACATCGGCGCGGATATAACATAGAGGAGGTTAGGAAACTCTCGTGGATGGAAGCGAACTCCACATGGCTTTGCAAATTCACGAAAATTAATGCATGCATGGTCGAAGGTATGTGCATTTCATTCTGTCCCTCTGGAAACCGTGTGTGTGTCTATGTCTGAGTGTGTGCGTGTGTGTGCGCGTGCGGTATATTCTGTTCGTGTGTTTCTCTATGAATCAATGCAGTTACACCAGTTTCCTCCACTGTTGTTGTCCTCACGGCGGTGTTGTCGGGGTTGTCCTGCAGTTCTTAATCTCAAAGCCTTCCTCTGTCGACACGGGGAGCAGCGGGTATCATCTGAAAGTGTGCGTCGTGTTTAAACATATACACTTGTGTCGGTACACCTTGCTCTTGAACACAGCTCGGAATCCTATCACCGAAACATGGACGCGACATCAACGTAGTAGAAATAGTAATAGTGATTGTAATGGTAGTGGCGGTAGTAGTAGTAGTAGTGGGTGTTGCAGTTAGTAACAGTAGGAGTGTTAGAGCGTAAGTGCTCTAGAAAGAAAGCAAAGTGGAGGATGATGAATGATAGCACGTGTGAGGCTACCATTACTTCTGTCAACACATAGCTGCTCAAAGGAAAGAGAGAGAGAGAGAGAGAGAGAGAGAGAGAGAGAGAGAGAGAGAGAGAGAGAGAGAGAGAGAGAATGTTGTGCCCTTGGGTGCTGAGTCCTCGTGACAAAAGTATTAGTTTTATCTGTTTGAATTAAGCCACTAAGTATTTTGTACTCTCTCTCTCTCTCTCTCTCTCTCTCTCTCTCTCATAATTTTTAAGGAAGGATTAAAACCTCACATGTATTTCTTGGTTTGTTTGTTCTAATGAATGGCACACGGTTTATTCTTGTGGTGACTCTACTGTTTGTTGCACTGTTGTTGTTGTTGTTGTTGTTGTTGTTGTTGTTGTTCCTGGTACTGATTTAACGCCTCTTCATTATTTCACAGAACAATAAATTTCCCAGAATCACCACCACAAAAATGACACGAAATCTTTCATCGTATTTCCAGCGCATCATCACAAAACTCAGATAGAAAGACAAGGCCGTCGTCAAGATGAGACACACAGCATGATGATAACCTGTCTCTTCAGCCTCCAAAGTTACAAAATGCCAAAACCTGAGCCACGCATCACCCAATATTAAGTCTCATCTTTTCTTCGTCACGTTGTATCGATGCGGCCAAGAAGTTTTATCATATATATCACCGCCTATTGAGTTTATCCATAAGGAATGCCTCAGGGTGCTCTTTTATCGCTTTTTGTATGCTTGTATCTATTTTATCGTATGCTTATATCTATTCCTGGATCTCGTCATATGGATTTATCTGGTGTCTTTATTATGTATATCGCTCCCTCGTAGTGTGTATAGTCACCGCCAAGAAATGTCACAAACCCCAGCTATTTTCACGTTTATAGGTGAAATGAAAGTTGGCACATGGAAAAATGAACTACTAATCTGTATTAACCTCATTACCTGATCATATATAAAACAAGGAACAATTTTATAGTTTTATTTATATGGTGAAATTTGCAACACTTCTTACAAACACATTCTTCTACATTGATACCAGATTAGAGGATTCAAGACAGTCAGAGAGAGAGAGAGAGAGAGAGAGAGAGAGAGAGAGAGAGAGAGAGAGAGAGAGAGAGAGACGTTTATTTCAGTTGCCGCAAGTCTGTGGCATATAACGTGACATCTAAGAACTTCAGTAGAGAGAGAGAGAGAGAGAGAGAGAGAGAGAGAGAGAGAGAGAGAGAGAGCGTTTATTTCAGTGGCCGTAAGTCTGTGGCATCTAAGAACTTCAACATTCATAATTCATATTTTTGTGTTATTCATCTTTTATGAGCCCATGGGAATATATTATACAGATGATCCAGCCATACTCACTTTCATTTACTTAGCTTGACGACTGCCCATCACCTTTTCTCCCCCTCCAGGTGCCCTCTTCCTTCTCCTTCCTCCTTCTTCCTGCTTCTTCCTCCTCGTCCTCCTCTCCCCTCCCCTCTTGCCCCACTGCGGTACATATCAACTCCATTTAATATTCCGAGATGGCAAGTAAATGTTGAGGGTAACGATATAGACATGTTTCTCTCTCTCTCTCTCTCTCTCTCTCTCTCTCTCTCTCTCTCTCTCTCTCTCTCTCTCTCTCTCTCTCTCTCTCTCTCTCTCTCTCTCTCTCTCTCTCTCTCTCTCTCTCTCTCTCTCCTCTCTCTCTGTCCTATTATGTTGGCTGTCAGGGTCACTACATCGAAATGCTGTGTTCTGGCTGGCGTAGTTACCGTTTCTATTGGAAGATTTAGAGAGAGAGAGAGAGAGAGAGAGTTTTAGAAAGGAGATATTCTTGCACCATTTAAGATCCAGGCGCACAAACAAGCCTGCAATCAAAGCGCCAGGTGGGGACCATCACACAACACGCTGCTCAAACATCCCCTGCCTGGCACACCCTGGTCATGACGCACTTACCGACGGCTAAATGGATCTGTACATTAGCCGCATGCAAAAGAGCGCCCTTCCCGTCACGTAGGGGGAGAGACTATCATAAAGCGGCGTTTTCTTTTGCTTTGCTTTGTTTCCATTTAAATTCGAACTGTGAGTGATTTTTTGATTTACGTACAGTGTTTATTTTTGCAAAGTTGCTATCTGTTGTCACTTCTGCTGTTAATCTTTCGTTTCTCATTAGTCTCATTCATATGATTAGTATTTTATTTGTAAAGAATCAAGTATTTTTTAATGATGTAAGAAAGCAAGGTAGTCCATTCTGACAGTCTTATAAAAACCTGCCGTCTCACTGATATCTAGGAAAAAACATCAAGCACACTGAGAAAAAGCGGAGAAAACAAAGCAAAAAAAGCATCAAGGGCAACGAAAGTGAGTGTGACAGCTTAAATTGACTCACCACCTTCACCTCCACATTCACTAAACTTTCATCCGTTCCCACTCTAACCTCGGAGTCTCAGCCAGTGCCGCCGCCTCCCCAAGACACAGCCCGCTAAGATCTCGCCTCCTCCAGCCTGCGCCTGACCACTCCCAGTATCTCCGTGGCCTGAGGCGTCCTGGCTGTCAAGTAGCTCACCTGGAGGCACGCATAATCGCTATCATAACTCGTGATAAGCGGGACCCTAATGGACGCAGATAAGGATATACACGTCTGGGGAGTGCGGGGGCATAAGTGGAGACGGCAGCTGCCGCAGAGAAGGGAAGGGAGGAGGATGTGAGAGAGAGAGAGAGAGAGAGAGAGAGAGAGAGAGAGAGAGAGAGAGAGAGAGAGAGAGAGAGAGAGAGAGTTTTATATGGTATCTCTCCCTCTCTCTCTCTCTCTCTCTCTCTCTCTTTCTCTTTATCGTTCCTTCACTTCAGGAAAGGTCACGGTAAAACGGAAGGAATGTGTGTGTGTGTGTGTGTGTGTGGGTGGGTGTAGAGAGAGAGAGAGAGAGAGAGAGAGAGAGAGAGAGAGAGAGAGAGAGAGAGAGAGAGCGCATATCTCTCTCTCTCTCTCTCTCTCTCTCTCTCTCTCTCTCTCTCTCTCTCTCTCTCTCTCTCTCTCTGCGCTTTCCCTTTCCATCCTTCCTTCTTTTGTCTTCATATTCCTTCCTTTCTCTTTCTTCCGTCCCTTTTATCCTTTCGTTATCTTTCCTTATTCCCTTTCCAACAGTTCACATCCTCCTGAAACACATGGTAGTACCTCCCAGGGTCGCCGTAAGACAAACTAAAGCTACATTCTAATTTGAAAAGATAAGAAATATAGAATCGTGCTCATCATCGTGTTTCCTACTTCATAACATCAGCTTTTTCAATTTGTTGCAACCTGTAGGCGGGTTGTTGTATTCCTCTTTCTTAATTTCACAACGTATGGCTATTTATTTATTTATTTATGGTGTCGCTATTATGTATTTTTTCTAATTTCATTGTTTATCTTTAAGTTTATCCAGATTTGTCTAATTTACAAGCAAGTTTCAGAGTTGTTCGTTTGTATCTAGCAGTTTGTATGAATTTGTTTCCTCATTAGGGCAAACATAAATCAAGTTTTCATGTTTTTTCTTCTATTTTTCATGATGCAGAGTCATCGTTAAACCATCTATAGAATTGCCTGAATGCTCTTGAAATCTCATGTAATTTCACTTAAATCTGTTTGCCTCAGTCTTGAACAACATTAAAAACATCTTATGATAGTTTGTATGGAAATAGTATCGATCTTTGTCTTATAAGATAACTCAAATGGTGTTGAACGGTTACCGGTTTTATTTCTTCCTTACATTTTTTTTTACCATACCCAAGAAAAGCCAAAGCATTCCGAAGCATCACAGAAGTAGCAATTTTGTTAGTGATTTGCTGCACAGAACACGTCAGGTCAGGAATGTAAGCGAGACTTCCCACCAAGTACCGTAACTAATCAACACAGCAAAGTTAGGCGGGTAGGGTCTCTCTATCTGTGCGTGAGGTAGGGCAAGGTTGAGGATATTGTAAGGAGAACAAAAGGAGTGTGTGTTGGCAGGAGGGAGGAAAAGGATTAAGGGCCGTAGTTTCAAATAAACATTTCCCTGGTGGAAAAAAATGTTCTACTTTCTAAAGGAAAAAATTGTAATAGAGAGAGAGAGAGAGAGAGAGAGAGAGAGAGAGAGAGAGAGAGAGAGAGAGAGAGAGAGAGAGTTCCTTACAAAATATGAGTGGAAGTCAAAATAAAGTAGTTTCTTAATCTGATGGTAATCTGATGTAATAACCATAGACTGAACATACTTACGGTTGCTGAAAATAAAGGAATTTGTGTGTGTGTGTGTGTGTGTGTGTGTGTGTGTGTGTGTGTGTGTGTGTGTGTGTGTGTGTGTGTGTGTGTGATTGAGATAAATAGAATAAAATAATATCAATAATGAAGATAAAGATGAGAAAATTCTCCAATATCTTAAACATGGAAAACAATGAAAGTGTAGCAGGCATCACCAAAGACTGGAAGGTAATTCAGTCTCATTATCAGAATATTTTCTGCTCAACTGTTTTTTTTTTCCTTTTCGGGAAGGGAAAGAATGTTTTCTCCTTTTTGACGATGATACATGTTTTATTCACAGAGACAGTCATGAGGATAGAAATAAAACTGAAAAAATACAAATAAATGTTGGTAAGCTTGGCGGACCTTTTTCATGCACAAAAAAAAAAAAAAAAGAGATACAGAGAAGGAATATTAGATAGCCTAGAAAGTAAAAGGAAATAGAAAAAAAAACGCTGCTCAATACACACACACACACACACACACACACAGTACTGGCGGCTCGCGAACAGATTGCAATTAGACGGGATGTTTTCATAGCCACACCTGAGCCAGAAATGACCCGCGCACACGATGGATGACCACAGTTAAATGAACTCTCGCCACACTGACAACCAGGACCGCGTATTACTCTTCATATATCTCCCGCAGCCGCCGCCGTCGACTGCCTGCCACCGATACGCCCTGCACCCTATGACGAAACTGTCAGGGCTGAAGGAGAAAGGAGGAGAGCAGACGAGAGGTGTTTGCTGGGTTAGGTTTGATGTGCCAGTTAGTTTCATTGCAGCCAGTCAGTGGTCGCCCGTTGCCTGAGCGATAGAAATAGAAAAAGTGTTTTATAATATCTGTTTAATTGTTTATGTGTTTGTGATTTTATTTTCTATCGTTCTTATTAATTTCATCACATCCAGAAGCATCATCTTCATATTGCCGTTGTTCTTTCCGTGATATCTTTGCTGTTTTTGTGTATGTTTAATGGTTGCTTCATATTTTTCTTCCTTCACTTCACGACACAAGGTCAGGTTTTGCTTTTTAGCTTATTGTGTTTCTTTAGAGATATAACACTTGGTGAAATCTACGAGACTGTTCCTCATTCGCATTCTCTCTTCCTTCCTGTCTCGTTTCCTTTTTATCTGTTGCACTCTCTCTCTCTCTCTCTCTCTCTCTCTCTCTCTCTCTCTCTCTCTCTCTCTCTCTCTCTCTCTCTCTCTCTCATCGAAAAAAGGTACACATGTTGAAATAATGATACTGTTTACCAGAGTTTGATGGATTCTTGCGATAAAAGAAAATGAAGTTTATATGGATTTTTTGTGATAAAAGAGTTTAATGTTATTTGCATATCAAGGAGACTGACTAAGATTGAAAAGAAAAAAAAAAGAAAGCCTTCTCACCTTGCTCCCTGCTAAATGTCAAAGAAAAATACTAAAGCTAGGAAAAAATGAATTAAATAAAAGAGAACAAATTTATGTAGTTCAGTTCCCCATCTACCAATTTTACTGTTTATGTAACGAGTATCTTTAATCTTGAAATGACACTGTCTTTCTATTGTGTTGTGAAAAATGTGCATTGATCTACCGCGGTTATAAATTAAATGTAAAAGTCTTCTCTTCAGTTGTCCATTTAGCCGTAGTGTAGTTCGCGATAAACATTATATTCCCTACATGACAGGATAAGTGGTGCTGAATGGGAGTAACGTGCCGCGAAACGTAGTAGATAGAATTTTCTCAAGTTATTTTACCTTCTTGTGCCTGGTGTAAAATTTGTATGTATTGTCAAACCTTTCGGTATTAAAGACAATTTCCAAGCTCTTCAAAACCTTCAATAGTTAGGTATGGGTAGACAGAACGAATAGAGATGTAAGAAATGTAAGTAAATAAACAAAGATATTTTTTAACGTCTTCATTACGATAAATCTGTTAAAACTGAGTAATCTTGCAAACACTTACGAGATAGAATAAAACCAATAGCGTGGCGCTGAAATAGTTAACACTGACAGACTGAGCAAAACAGAGGTAGTCATCTTGTGCTTCAAGGAGACTATGTCGCAAATAAGAGATTTCTTTTACCGCATCTCTAAGGACAGCTCACGTATCCAGGAGACGTATTGGTAAAGAAAATGTATTAGCTGCGTGAGCCAAGATGACGCCCCTAGGAGAGAAAAAATATCACATTGAGATGATTGTTTTCTTGTGACAACATTGTGTGATTTCTGCAGGCGAAGACTTGAAGCAGTGCCATTTTGTATTCTGGTGAGGAAAAACACTATTAACCGAATTGACATCGAGCTGTCGGCGGCGACTTGGTGAGAAAGTGGAGGAATAATGGAGGAGACGGAAATCGGAGGAGGTTCGGATGTGGGACGACGAGTTTGAGATGAAAAAGGAGAATTAATGTAGTCCTAATTACATCATAGGTTGAGGGGGAAATTATATGTGAGATCCACCTTTTTTCTCCGGCAAGCCGACCTGGGACCCGCCACCTGGCGACCCACACTCTCGCGACTAAAAAGAATGAGGCTCAAAAGATCCTCTCCCACTTCCTTCCCGTAGAGAAAAATTGAATATTACGATGAAGATGAAGGAGATGAGGGGGTGAGTTGAGAGAGAGAGAGAGAGAGAGAGAGAGAGAGAGAGAGAGAGAGAGAGAGAGAGAGAGAGAGAGAGAGAGAGAGAGAGCTGAGATGAAGAAAGGGAAAAGGTATTTTTTATCTGCATTATCTATTTAATTAGTTTATGTATATCGTATGATTTGTATTGAAGAGTGTCTTTATGGTTTTATTTTATTGTCTGTCTGTGTGTATGTGTTTAGCATTATTACTTTCCTTTCTAAATGTCATTATATTTGTGTATATTTTCTTTTGAGTGCTTCCTCTCTCTCTCTCTCTCTCTCTCTCTCTCTCTCTCTCTCTCTCTCTCTCTCTCTCTCTCTCTCTCTCTCTCTCTCTCTCTCTCTCTCTCTCTCTCTCTCTCTCTCTCTCTCTCTCTCTCTCTCTCTCTCACACACACACACACACACACACACACACACACACACACACACACACACACACACACACACACACACACACACACACACACACACACACATTATACATTTCCTGCGCCATGTGGTTTACC
>NC_059269.1:7926128-7931128 GCF_017591435.1 Portunus trituberculatus | reverse complement strand
ACAGGAGGTGTGTGTGTGTGTGTGTGTCTGTGTAGCATCTTTTGCTGTTGTGGATTTACGGAAGTCACGTGATTTGATGGTGAAATAGACAAAATTCAGTGGAAGTAGCAGAAAGAAGCAAGGTCACACTGTTTCTCTCTCTCTCTCTCTCTCTCTCTCTCTCTCTCTCTCTCTCTCTCTCTCTCTCTCTCTCTCTCTCTCTCTCTCTCTCTCTCTCTCTCTCTCTCTCTCTCTCTCTCTCTCTCTCTCTCTCTCTCTCGCACAGTACTGTCAGTAGAGTCAGCGGACCCATAATCCTAATAGCGTATCATGTTTTTGAATCCGCTGGGCTGTTTTTTTATATTTTCAACTCTCTCTCTCTCTCTCTCTCTCTCTCTCTCTCTCTCTCTCTCTCTCTCTCTCTCTCTCTCTCTCTCTCTCTCTCTCTCTCTCTCTCTCTCTCTCTCTCTCTCTCTCTTATTACTAAGCCCTGAGCACAGAACAACGTCAGTAGCTCAGACCGTCTCATTTCGGGGCTGCAGCTGGTCTCCGTGAGTCCCGCTGGAGGCCGATTGCCGCAGAGAATTAGTCCTTATTGACGACAGCCACACTCAGATGGCTCCAACTGTTGCCGCAGATACACGAGCCCCACTTGCAGGGTGAAGGGCGCGGAGGCATAGGGGAGTGTGGATTGAGATGGAGGGTAGAATGAGGGGGAATCTAGGCCAGAAAGGAAGGAGGTAGAGACTAAAATTAGGGATCTAGGATATTGGAGGTTAATTGTGGGATGGTGCACGAGTGAGGTTAGGCATTATTACTCGAGTGTATGGATAAATAGTACATTTTTTTGTGCTTTTGTACCTTTTGAGTGTTGTAAGAATTATCAGAGTAGTGAAGGAATTAAAGGTAACGGAGGGTTAGTAATGGTATGAGATGTATTATATCAGTATAAGGAATAGCGGCGTCACACACACACACACACACACACACACACACACACACACACACACACACACACACACACACACACACACACACACACACACACACACACACACACACACACACACACACACACACACTGTAAGGGTTGAATGCCGATTGGTAAGCGGGGAGGAATAAATGAGAGTAGGGAAGAATATGGAGACGAAAAAGAATAACACATGATGTAAGAGAGAGAGAGAGAGAGAGAGAGAGAGAGAGAGAGAGAGAGAGAGAGAGAGAGAGAGAGAATATCAATCCGAAACTCAAAGCGTGATATTTTCTTTTACTTTTTATTTGTTTGGTGATTTTTCGTCGAATGTTTTAATCCTAGAGGCTTTCACTGGGGCAGATGTAAGAGTAACTCGATCAGTATTAACCGAGGGAAAGACTACAGAAATATACATTCAGGAGTGAGAGAGAGAGAGAGAGAGAGAGAGAGAGAGAGAGAGAGAGAGAGAGAGAGAGAGAGAAAGAAAGTGACGTATACTCAACATTGTAAGGGAGAGGGAAAAAATGAAATAAAGAACTCTATCCTTGATAACCAAATGTGGAAAAAATTTAATGCATTTTTATTTTTACTTCTGTTGAGGGCGATTATGAAACACACACACACACACACACACACACACACACACACACACACACACACACACACACACACACACACACACACACACACACACACACACACACACACACACACACACACAGGAGAGACATAAAGTAAAATTCCTTGTCTTATTTTACTTTCTCTGATCTCATAACACTTAAATAGCCATCAGATCACTGAGTCACAACAGGAGAGAGAGAGAGAGAGAGAGAGAGAGAGAGAGAGAGAGAGAGAGACGCTATGTAAGGGGAGGCAAAATATCCGAGGCCTCAGCAGCAACAGGAAGAGCAAGAGGATGCATAAACTGATATAAAAAAAAGTAAAAGAAGAGAAAAAGAAATGGAATGCAGTCCTGTTTACAGTCTTGCCGCTCGAGTGCCCATTAAAACTCAGTTACCTCCAGAACCATGGCGAAGTTGAGCGGTTTTTTCACTGTGGAACGAAACATTTTGGCGATCAGGGAGCAAGAGAGAGAGGTGACTTTTCCAGGTGTTTTCAAGGAGGCGACCATAGATAGATAGGAGGCGTGAGGGGTAAGGGAGATGCAGAGATGAGTGCCTGGTGGGTTTCCGTGATCGCTGGTTGAGGTAAGCATGATAAGGCAGCGTGTGGCGAGCGTGGAGAGTGTGGCCAGGACCGCGGCGCCAATTAAGGCCTGGTGGTCTGTATTTGCTGTGTGTCCAGCGGTGGTGAGGTGTGAACGGTGGTGCGCTGTGTGCCTTCCTCCGCCCCCGTGACACTCTCCCCTTGCCATTTGCCGCTGCTTCGTGAATGTACTCTCTCTCTCTCTCTCTCTCTCTCTCTCTCTCTCTCTCTCTCTCTCTCTCTCTCTCTCTCTCTCTCTCTCTCTCTCTCTCTCTCTCTCTCTCTCTCTCTCTCTCATCCATGTCACTTTCACCGTAGGGCAATATATGTAAAGAGAAAGGCATACTCGTGCATTGAACCCAAGAACACTTGATAAAACTTCTTGTGGAAAAAACTTTGAGTGGCGTTGATATTACGATTTAAGCCTTGTTTTGTTCCTCAGTCATCTGACGATTGTTGAACTCTCTCTGACTGCTGTTGTAATTAAAGTACTAGTGATGGACATCGTTTCTTTGCCACATAGCACACTGAATATACACGTAAGGAAAATTAAAACCCTTTGTAGGAATATTCGAGAGAGCACACGTGTATGTCAGTTTAGGGATTAGAGTAAGAAAAGCACGACTCACTTTGTTTGGCAATGTACAGAGGATAAATGGCAAGTAAGCATCAGGGAGAATGCGGGAGATGGACCTACCGGGCAAAAGGAGGAGACTGACCAAAGGGAAGGTTTATCATTGCACTGAAGGAAGACATGCCGGTGAAGGATGTAACAGAAGAAGGTGCAGAAGATACTAAAAGATGGTGACTGGTGATTCAATAGGGTAATCTTTGATAGGAAGAAATGAATACATAAAAAGCATGTATTTAGTATTTTTAATTTGTTTATTTATTTATATGTATTTTCAGTTAACAAAACTATCACATGTAGGCCTAACAGCTTCTTGCAACTTCACTTATATTAGGTATTGGATAAAATGACATCATTATCTTAGCAAGACGTAGATTTTGATCATATTACCAAGGGAATGTAATTACGTATAACTACTACAACTACTACTACTACTACTACTACTACTACTACTACTACTACTACTACTACTACTACTACTACTACTACTACTACTACTACTACTACTATCACTATCACTACCACTCCTACAACAACATAACAAATGCTGATAGTGATCGTTGGTAATTTTGCGTTCCTAGAAAGACTTAAGAAGGATGGCATAACCACCACATCAATATTTCTCATTCCTAATTTATCGCCTGCTTCAAACTATATTTCAAGCTTTGCCCATACACTGTCTGTCCTCCTTCGCAACACACGTCGGCTTTACGGAGATGGATTTGTGTTGGCAGAGAGAGGAAATGAAGGAGGAGGAGGAGGAGGAGGAGGAGGAGGATTGATTAATTTACTGATTGTGTAATGAAATTGGATGGTCTATGACGAGCTGGTATGTGTGTGTGTGTGTGTGTGTGTGTGTGTGTGTGTGTGTGTGTGTGTGTGTGTGTGTGTGTGTGTGTGTGTGTGTGTGTGTGTTTACCTGGAAAACATATTAGAATTTGATTTACGTATACATGAGGAATATTTCAAATTTATATTCGCCTTGTACAGTAAGATACAATTTGTCATTTCAACTCTCTCTCTCTCTCTCTCTCTCTCTCTCTCTCTCTCTCTCTCTCTCTCTCTCTCTCTGGTAGCGCTACTAAGGTACATAAATAAGTAGATCACCAGGTAGCTCTCTCTCTCTCTCTCTCTCTCTCTCTCTCTCTCTCTCTCTCTCTCTCTCTCTCTGGTAGCGCTACTAAGGTACATAAATAAGTAGATCACCAGGTAGCTCTCTCTCTCTCTCTCTCTCTCTCTCTCTCTCTCTCTCTCTCTCCTCTCTCTCTCTCTCTCTCTCTCTCTCTCTCTCTCTCTCTCTCTCTCTCTCTCTCTCTCTCTCTCTCTCTCTCTCTCTCTCTCTCTCTCTCTCTCTCTATTTGTAAGGTTGAAATCGTCAAGTTCTCCCCTTCTCGTATTTTTTCACTCATTCTCTTCTCCTCTTTCCTTCGTGTTCTCTTTCCTCTCCAGCGTCGTTCTTCACTCCCAGTTGGTTATGCAAGTCCCGCACATTGGAAGCTTCCTCTCCTAGCTTTCGTTATTTTTTTCTTCCTTTGCTAACCCCCTCACTTCTTTCCTTCTCTTCCTGTCTCCCTCTGCTTAAGCTTTCCTGAAGACATACGCCCGTCTTCCAAATGCTCTTTAGTCCTTTTCGTGTTCGTGTCCCCAGCGTCAATACATTTTCTCCTTCCTACCTCTCGTTCTGTCTTTGATATTATTCTTTCGTTCTTTTTCGGCGTATCACCCCTTCCTTCCTTCCTTCCTTCTTTCCTTCCCTCCCTTTCCTTCCTTCTTTCGCTACCTCCCTCCCTCCCTCCCTTCCTCCCTGCTTCCTTCCTCCCTTCCTTCCTTCCTCTTCTTGGCTAACACCTTTCTTTTTTTATAACTCTCTCTCTCTCTCTCTCTCTCTCTCTCTCTCTCTCTCTCTCTCTCTCTCTCTCTCTCTCTCTCTCTCTCTCTCTCTCTCTCTCTCTCTCTCTCTCTCTCTCTCTCTCTCTCTCTCTCTCTCTCTCTCTCTCTCTCTCTCTCTCTCTCTCTCTCTCTCTCTCTCTCTCTCTTCCTCTTTCCTTTGCGTTTCTCTTCGTCTCTTTCTCTCTCTCTCTCATCTCTCTCTCTCTCTTTCTCTCTCTCTCTCTCTCTCTCTCTCTCTCTCTCTCTCTCTCTCTCTCTCTCTCTCTCTCTCTCTCTCTCTCTCTCTCTCTCTCTCTCTCTCTCTCTCTCTCTCTCTCTCTC
>NC_059269.1:7896128-7923628 GCF_017591435.1 Portunus trituberculatus | reverse complement strand
AGTCGCTCCGCTGCCCCCTAAAGCGAAGACCTGATGGAGGTACCGCGATACTCCCCCCTTTCCCCCTTCTCCCTTACCGTGCCCCGTCTCTACAGCCTCCCACCCACCCACAACCCGTTCCCCATTACCCGCACCCCACCCCACTCTGTCCTCTACCCGCTCCTGCCACTCCCTCGCCCCTGCAGACACACACTCTCCTCGCTACCTCCACAACTTTGCGCCAGAGTTTGTCATTCACACACACACACACACACACACACACACACACACACACACACACACACACACACACACACACACACACACACACACACACACACACACACAACAAATTTACCCTATTGAAGTCTGAAAAGATTTAAGTCAATAGTAGTAGTAGTAGTAGTAGTAGTAGTAGTAGTAGTAGTAGTAGTAGTAGTAGTAATAGTAATAGTAGTAGTAGTAGTAAGTTATGTTATACCAAGTGAGGTCATATTGAGTTAACTAAACTTCGGTAAGGCAACAGCAGCATCAACTTGGCCGGTAGGGAGACAATCCGTAGAAACAGCCAGGCACAAACCACGGGTGTGTACAGTACGTGCTGAAGACCACCAGTGCTGCCACCTGCCGCCTCAATGTTCCACCAGACCACCTTCTTACATGTGTGCACTAATTAAAATAACGACCGTGCAAAAGAAATAAAAATCTAGCGTGAAAAACTGTCTTGGAAGCCGTGTGTGTGTGTGTGTGTGTGTGTGTGTGTGTGTGTGTGTGTGTGTGTGTGTGTGTGTGTGTGTGTGTGTGTGTGTGTGCAAACTTGCTGGAAGGAAGGGAAAGAGAGTAGGAAGGGAGAGGGACATGAACCAATAAACTTTGCTGAAAGGAAAATCATAAGAGAGAGAAATGGAGGGGGAAGGGGAAGAAGAAAAAGAAAGGAACGAAAGAGGGCAAGATTTATTTTCCGGAGTGAGAGAGGGAGAGAGAGAGAGAGAGAGAGAGAGAGAGAGAGAGAGAGAGAGAGAGAGAGAGAGAGAGAGAGAGAGAGAGAGAGAAAGTGGTGTGATAGTAAGTGAGAGGGAGAGGAAGAATCGAATAACGAACAGATAAAGAGATCATGAACTAAACTTACCTCCTCCTCCTCCTCCTCCTCCTCCTCCTCCTCCTTCTCCTCCTCCTCCTCCTCCTCCTCCTCCTCCTCCTCCTCCTACTCCTTCTTCTCCTCCTCCTCCTCCTTCGTCTCTGAGTACATGAATTAATCGTTGGCGTGAAAATAAGATAGCCAGGCAGGTGTGGTCCTTCCCAGCCATCTCTGCCACCTACGTCGAGGGATTGAGTGGCGGGCTGGACAGGGCTGGGCATTGAAGGGGCGACCTGGCGACCTAAGATGCTGCTGCTGAGACGCCGTGTGGTGATGGATGAGGAAGTGTTGAGGTGTAACAAACAACTGAATGGGAAAGGAGTTCGTGTGTTGGTTAAGGTTAATGTGTTAGTGAATTATTTCATTTTTTTCGTGTTTTTTTTTTTTCTTTTATATTGCTTAGTTGGTTGAGAAAATGTGACTTTTGCAATGTGGTTTTGTGATTGTTTTTTTTTTTATTTTCGTTATTCACTTTATCATCATCATCATCATCATCATCATCATCACCACTACCACCACCAGCATTACAACTATCATTACTGTTCTTCCTCCTTTCTCTCATTATCATTATTCAAAAGACAGCGGCAGCGTCGTGGAGAGAACATAACACGCGGGAGGAGAAAGAGAGAAGACACAGAGAAACTATGAGCGAGGGGAGAAACTAACGAGCGAAGGAGGAAGGAAGCTAGAGAGGAGAGACTCGAGGGAGGAGATAGGATTGTGCTCGCAGGTCGATTACACTGGGCGAGGGAGATAGAGGAGAGAAGGCAGGTTGTAAGAGACCCAGGGGAGAGATGAATAAGATGTATGGAAGGTGCTGGAGACAGAGAGAGAGAGAGAGAGAGAGAGAGAGAGAGAGAGAGAGAGAGAGAGAGAGAGAGAGAGAGAGAGAGAGAGATTATTCATTTATATGGTCTTATGTTAAGTATTTGTTTTTTCTTATCAAAATCCGTTTTATTTCTTTTGTGTTCTGTTTTCTGTTTTATTGATAAGTGTTGTGATTTGCTTGGTAATTACACACACACACACACACACACACACACACACACACACACACACACACACACACACACACACACACACACACACACACACACACACACACACACACACACACACACACACACACACACACACACACACACACACACACATAATGATGAATATATGGCATGGTAAAGCGGGTATAATCATCAAATTAAACAAACTTTTAATAGATGACTTAGATATTAATCCAGTCTTTGTGTGTGATTAATATATCATGGTTGCTGTCTAAAAGCTTCTAACCGGCCCGTAAAGAATTGTTAATAAAGGTTGTATTCGTATTATGCAACAGCAGCGGCAACTTCTGTGTAGTGTTAAGAAGTTAAATCACTTGATCAGCTTTGGTATGGGAAGGGATAAATTAAATGCCACACACACGGTTCTAACCCTTTTTACTTGTTACGAAACACTTTGCTGAAATGCTACCGATTGAGTTTCATTAAAGTTTTGATCTTTTCTTGAACATGATAAAGGTCACTGAAAATTAGTCATTCATCTTGTTCCGGAATTCATTTTACTTACAGGCTAAAGGTTACGAAAGTTTGGAAATACCTCTTTTAATTACAACTCCCTGAAAGTTTGGGCTTGATATTTTGATATTCGCCTATAAGAATCAAACCAATAGTCTCAGAATTTACGAGTGACTTGGATGAAGAAGTGAGAATTCTTGTGCTATTATGCCATGCAGGAAAGAAGTCGACAATTCTTTTGCAGCGAGACCATAACTTTTAAGGAATTTACCTGCACTCTTTATAATTATCAGCTTAACACCTGGTAAAATTGTAAGATTCATCACAGCAACAGCTATCATAAGAACGTGAAAGAGTGGGAACTTGATAAAAGAAGCATAATAAATAAAAGAATGAGTGAAATTTAATCCTGAGCGAAGAACTACACTTCCCCAATTAACAACCCCACTACTGTAACCGACCCTTCTCCCCCAACGCCCTCCACCACTACCACCTACGCAGAAACATCACCACTACTGTAACCCACTGACCTTCATCCTATCCCCCACCTTCTACCTTCGCAGAGTCATCTATAAGCACACAATGTTACAGGATCACGTGACAAGTTAGCGGGTTAAAGCGAGTCTTGCATTACACTTCCTGGTTTTCGTGTTTAGTTGCTCCCCATTGTAATTATTTATCGTTCTTTTCCCGCAATATTCTCGGGTATTATCTTTTGTCTTCCTGAATGCAAGACCAGCCCGTGTTTGGTGATGCGCACGAACAGCGTCTGCACGAGTCTTGCTGGAGTTGTTCTTGTGTGTCCACTCTTGGTTCATAAACTGGTAGATGGATAGAACGGACTCAGTAATCAGGTTCTTGGTGCTGAGTCATTAGGGAGCTTTAAAAGAAGATTAGATCAATTTATGGAAGGGATGATAGGTGAAAATAGGTATATATGTCTCATACAGTGACTGCCACGTGTAAGTCTAAAGGCTTCCTGTGGCTTCCATCATTTTCTTATGTTATGTACCTGATTCCACGTCCCTTTGTCATGAAAAGAAGAATCGCAGTCATTGTACTGTACAGACTAACGGTGACATATTCTACTCTGTATTGAATAAGGTACTGGCAGAAAATTGATCGTTGACCATATATAAAGGACTTAAGCTTTATACCACACACAATCTTATGTACTTCCGAGTCCCTTGGTCGTGAAAAGGAGAGTCACAGTCATTGTACTCTACAGACCAATGGTAACTTTACATTCTACTGAGCATTGAGTAATTCACGACAGAAAACTTATCTTAAGCCATATATAAGGGGTTTAAGCTCTATACTATACACACAAGCGAAATGGGCATAATAGTCGTGTTGAATTACTCTCAAGTTCATCATGAAATATCTCTGGTTCTCGTGTCAAGGATATGCTTCTGGTAGCGAATAATCACCGTCAGATCAGGTCAGTTTCTTGGATGTTAACTACAAATCCATGAAAATCTACATTCATAACTTCAGGTACATTGAGAAAGATCACATACTTGAACTTATGAAAACCGTTTGTTATAATTTTTCAGTCAGTTTTTTTTTTTATTATTTATACCATATGGGCTTTTCACGGGAATTTATGGGCTAAAGGAGATACTTTTTAGGCTACCTCCTATCTTAAAGCCCACCCGCTAGGAAACCGTTGCCCCGAGTGAAGAAGCCCAACCTTCACTCAGACCGTGGACAGCATTCGAACCCGTGCGCTTGGAGACCCCTCGGACCCCAAAGCACGCATGGTTCCACTGTACCACGGCGGCGGCGTATTAAAAAGAAGAAAAGTTATCCAGCCTCAAGACAACAATCGATGGAAATAAATATACCAAATGATTTTCACATAAAACTGATCTTGAGTGACTAGAAACAATATTATAAGATACAGAAGTGTCAGCTTGAATAACCTTGGTAATAATCACGAGTAGTAAAGTATAGACTGCAAATCATCTAAGTATACGTATTGACATCTTATAACTCACTCCAGGAAACCGAAACTTTATGTTGTGGCAGGACGAGACTTTACACAAGAAAATCATTAAGTAAATATGAGCTCACGGAGACTTACGTTAAGGTTGGCGAAGAGAAAAGCAAAGAAATCGTGCGTAGGAAAGTTTGCATTTGCGATGGGAAAATGATGACTGGTGAACTCTTATGAAATTTTGATAATAGATGAAAATAAATATTGGATACATTAAGGAAGATAGTTGCACTCAGGTTAGCCGAAGTTAATTAAAAAGAACATGCTGAAGATAGACTCATGGACTGTGACTATTGTAAAGGAAACAATTATCGCAATACACGTTACGAAATTTGATCCAATTAATGCTGGAAAAGATGGAGATCCTTTTAATAAGTTACTAAGAAGATCCTAACCATAATACAGTAAAGACTCCTTTGAAGACACCAACTTAGAAAAGAATTAGTCAGCGAAAAAGCTCCATGGATAATTAAGATATGATAGAAACCTCCTTAAAAGATTCCAGTCAACATAGAAATTCCTTAGAAGATTCAAGTCTATATAGTGTTACGGTTTATTGTCATGTAAGATTATTTCACTCAAGGTTCACTATTTGTACCTATTTGGGTTTGTACTCTTCTGCCTTACACCACTCTCCACTCACATCCGCTGTACCTGTTCATGTTACGTTGTCTCCATTAAAGCGACAAGGATTTCCAGTGTTAATCTTCATTAGTAAATGGTTCGAAGTTTCCATCCTGTATAGCTCCTAAGATGATTCCAGCCTACATAGACAGACACTCCTTCTCTCCTTCTCTCTATCCTTGCTAATGTAATCTTAATTGCTTTTCATTTTGCATCTATTAGAATCTCTGGTCTTGCTGCCACTTCATTCATGCAGTGTAGAGAAATTTTCCTTTTTTTCTTTATTGTGTGGATGTTTTCCTTTCTTTCAGTCAGAATGAATATCAATGGACGCTGTGTCTGTTTCTGCGTCAGTCTGTCTGTCTGGTTTTTCTCTTGTTTTTATTTGCATGCCTGGATGCTCGTATGTTTATCAGTCTGTTTGTCTGTCTGTCTATCTGCCTGTCTGTTGGGTGGTTCTGTTGCCTGCTCTCTCTCTCTCTCTCTCTCTCTCTCTCTCTCTCTCTCTCTCTCTCTCTCTCTCTCTCTCTCTCTCTCTCTCATTTTGATATACGATGGCTGTACGTAATTTTCCCGATAGAAGAAATTATTATTTAAATCCATACAACATTTATTTTCATCCGTAAATCCGATACCTACATTTCGCTCCCCTGCCCGTCCCTGTTCCCTTTCCCCCCAAGCCACCAACCCTCGCCCCCTCACCTTCACCTCTCTTTTCCGTGTCGGCATATTTCCACTCGCCTCCAAAAATGAAGAGACTGAAAACCCTTTGAGGAAAAACTAGGCAAAAAAGAGAGAGAAAAAGAGCTATCTATTCTCCTCCATTCTGACATTAATTAAACTCGCATAGTAACTTGAACCTGATACCGAGGCGCCAGGTAAGACAAGAGAGAGAGAGAGAGAGAGAGAGAGAGAGAGAGAGAGAGAGAGAGAGAGAGAGAGAGAGAGAGAGAGAGAGAGAGAGAGGACCTAAATGCAGAAAGACAGATTGATCGTAACAAAAAGAAACTGGTAGAGAAATAAAGAAACGAACATGCAGCAGACATCTTGACAAACAGAATGCCAGACAGAAGCAGAGACCCACCTACCGAGACAGACAGACATAGTGTTCCACCTTTAATCTGTATTGTGACGGCCGGCAGGAAGAAAAGTGGCTATTAAAAAGTATCGTTACAGTGTAGGTGAATGAGGCGACAAGGGAAAAGAGAACCAGTAGTAGATGAAGAGGGGCAGAAGGTTCCCCATACACGTACACTCACGGGTTATTGTTCAGGGGAAGAAAACGTGATATTCTCAGATCTTACACTTGCTTCTTTTCTTAGAATGAGGTTATGATTGGGTTTTATTTTCAATCCTTTTTTCATTTCAATAATTTTTTTTTCCCCATGGCTTGTCTTTGCTTTACAGTAAAAATGCCGTTCACTGATAATGACAAACTCTTTTTATTATATCGCATTAATTTGTTGTCCTTGGTTTCTACAATACACTAAAAAACTGAGTGACTATCTCTTTGACGCAGCAAGAATGAGGCCGTACAACACTACTCTACCACTGAGAAAATACAGTGAGCTTAGATTGAGCATAGAGCATTTTCATAGCTAAGAACAATATTACAAAAGAGCTGTGCACACAAACATCTAGCTGCCACATCTATAACATTATATAATGGAAGATATTTCGGTTTTCAAGGGCTCTTTTCCCATTATTCAAGTGATGGTTTAGCATATACTCTACGTGCATCATTAATAGAGAAGAAAGCAAGTGTAGAATCACGATATAGCGGCCCTTGAAAATAATACTAAAGAGATAAAAGGAAAAAGAGAACGTTTGGTAATGCAGGTCACGGTCAGATGTTAGGTAATGTGTTGCCCTCTTTCAGTTTGCTTTCTGTTTCCATCCAGTCCTCGCTCCTCTGATCTACCGCCCACTCCCTTACGACACCAAAACACTGATTCGATATTAACCTTATTATTCCTCTGGTTGTCTTTGTTGACATTCGATGCAGTAAAAGGAATTATTTGCATGTACACAGGAGAAAACAGACAATAGAATTACATTTTCTCAACTGTGGAACTACTTTTAAGAGATTGTATACCAGATGAATAAGTGTTAAATGAAATGTATGTGATTAATGGAAAAAAAAATATGTAGCAACTTAATGGAAATGTGGAAATAAAAGAGAATTGAGTGTAAGAAGTTGACATGCTATTGAAGTTACTCAGTTTAATAGGAAAGGAGAGTTAAGTAAAGGAAGATAGATAGATAGATAAGCACTTGGTTGTCAGATGAGAGAGAGAGAGAGAGAGAGAGAGAGAGAGAGAGAGAGAGAGAGAGAGAGAGAGAGAGAGAGAGAATAAGCATTAAAGGAGAGAGGGAGTTCAAAGATAGTAAGAGGATGATGAGTAAAGAGGAAGGAGGGAGAGAAGGAGGAAAGGAAAGGTGGGAGGGAGATAGTGAGTTGTAACGAGTGAGAGATGGAAAGAAGAGGAACGAGTAAGAGTGAAGTTAATCAGAAAACAAAACAAAAAAAGAGAAAGAGAAGAGATAATTAAGGGATTGAGAGAAAAAAAAGAACGGAAAATAGTCGAGTAAACAAATAAACACATAAAAAAATATGAATTGAAAGAAAAATTAGCAGAAATGTAATAAAAAAATAGAAAATAAACACCTGAAAAAAAAATAATGACGTAGAAAAAAGGAACTAATGATAAAAAAAAAACAAAACACTAATCATTCTGTAATAAAACCAAATGAGGAAAAAGGAAGTAGAGCAGGTGAGTAAATAAATCCAATTACTAATGAGTGAAGAACGAAATGAATCAGAATCGATCAAACACTGGAGTCAGCTTAGTGAAGAAGCGATGAAAGAATGAAAGGATGAAAGAAGAGACAGAACTTGTGGAGGAAAAAGTACAAGACTATTATTAGTGTAAAAAAAGATTCCTGAGTTAAAAAAGAATTGATATTTAAAAGAGATGAGAGAATATGAAAAAAAAAAAACTACGGGTGAAGGTAGCTGGAAGACGAATAGAGAGAGAGAGAGAGAGAGAGAGAGAGAGAGAGAGAGAGAGAGAGAGAGAGAGAGAGAGAGAGAGAGATGAAGATAGAGGAGTTCGCCGGGGAAGATTAGAAGAAGGAAGAAGAGAGGGAACAGAAGATGAAAGGAAAAAGAAGACGGTCGAGAAGGAGATGGAATAAATGAAAGGAAAGGAAGAATAAAAGTGCAAGAAGAGGAATAAGAACAGGATACGGAAAAAAGAACGAAGATAAAATGAAGAAGAAAGAAAGCAAGGATGAGGAGGATGAAGAGAAGAAAGAAAGAAAGAGAAAGAAAGAAAGCAAGGTCAGGAAGAAAGAGGATGAAGAAAATGAAGAGAAATAGAAGAAAAAGAAAATGTAAAGAGGTAGGAAAAGGAGAAGGAAGTATTGGTGAGGAAATAAAATATGACTTCGAAGTAAATGAGAGAGAGAGAGAGAGAGAGAGAGAGAGAGAGAGAGAGAGAGAGAGAGAGAGAGAGAGAGAGAGAGAGTCGTATCCGCCGAATCAAAGTGAATTAGAATCAAAAGCATCTGAAATTAAGAGACTGGAGACTAAGAAAGAGATGAGGATGTTTAAAGGGACGTTAATGGAAAGAAGGAAAGAAATTAGTCTTGAAGAGTGTCCACAGCGAGAGAGAGAGAGAGAGAGAGAGAGAGAGAGAGAGAGAGAGAGAGAGAGTATGAAATTGAAAAGGAACATAAGAAAAAAGAAAGAATGATGGAAATGTGTGAAAGGAAAGGGATATAGTTCCTTGAGAAAGTCTGTGATCAGCATTCTTCTCTCAGTCATCAGCGTTCCCTCTCCACATTTCCCTCCGCTCCCTCCTACCGTCCTTTTTCATTATAATGCTCTTTATCATAAATTTTCCGACTCGTATGGCGGTGTAATACAAGCGTTCCGGTGAATTATAGGCCGGGAGAACACTATATCTGTCTGCCTCTAGTGAGTCGACATAAAGTGACCAAAAGTGCCTTGCTACTGCTACTCCTCCTGTTCTTCTTGATCTTGTTCTTTTTTTTTCTTATCCTTCTTATTGTTATTCTTCTTTTCCACTTCCTCTTCCTCCTAATCTTTTATTTTACCTTCTTCTTCTTGTTCTTCTTCTTTATTTTCTCCTCCTCCTTTTCTTCTTGTTCTTTGTTTGCTCTTTTCCTTCTTCTTGTTCTTCTTCTCTTTCTTCTCAATTTCCTCCTCCTCTTCTTCCTCTTCCTGTTCTTATTATTCTTCTTGTTCTATATTTTTACTTTTCCTTCTTCTTTTCTTCTTCTTCTTCTTCTTCTTCTTCTTCTTCTTCTTCTTCTTCTTCTTCTTCTTCTTCTTCTTCTTCTTCTTCTCCTCCTCCATTTCCTCCTCCTCCTCCTCCTCCTTTTCTCGATTTTTCCTTTTCCATTTTGTTTTCTTCTCTTTCTTCTCCATTTTCTCCTCCTTTTCTTCTTATTCTAATCTTGATTTTTACTTTTCTTTCTTTTTGTTCTTTTTTTCCTTCTTCTTTTCTTCCTCCTCCTGTTCTTCGTATTCTTATTCTTGTTCTTTATTTTTACTTTTCCTTCTTCTTGTTCTCCTCCTCCTGTTCTTCTTATTCTTATTCCTTTTCCTTATATTTACTTTTGCTTCTTCCTATTCGTCTTCTCCTTCTTCTCCACTACCTCCTCCTCTTCTTATTCTTATTCCTGTTATTTATTTTCACTTTTCCTTCTTGTTCTTCTCCTTGTCTGCTTCCTCTTTCTCTTGCTTCTCTTCCCGATAGAAAATGAAGACGCATCCACGCACTTCAAGAAAAGAAAACGAGGTGATATTCTTTCGAGTAACAATAGAGTTAATTTTTTTTAATGTATTGTTAGAAAAGTTGCTGATGTACATGTACTTTATATGTGAGTCTCTATTAGGGTTCCTGCTTTAGTTTTGTCTTGGAATATCATATCGTAAAAAAAATATTAAAGCATTGGTGTGTTTTATTCGTAGAGTTTCGTAATTAACCCGTCTTCATGTTTACTCAGGTTATTATTAGGTGATTTTACACAGCTTCAGAATCGCATGTGAAGATTAAGATAGTGAAGATTCTTGACCATTAACCTGACCTCCATAGAACCTTGCTAGTGTATATGAAATCGTCTAATCATACTCAAAACTCATGGTAAAGTGGATAATATTTTCAAATGTATCTGTGTCTGTTCTTTATTTACATTTAACAGTTTCCAGTGAAGTTTGTCTACTGAATGCACCTTTTGTTTATCATTATTTTCTTATCTATTTGTTTATTCACCTTATATTTCTTTGTGGTTTAAAGGGAAGGAGAAGGAGCATCACCTCTACCACGTTGTCTTGTTTGTGTGTGAAGCGAAGCCTGTCAGTTTATTGAGCAGGAGAGAATGGTACCACGCTCTTCATTCTGCTTCCACTTCTTCCCTTCCTCCTCCTCCTCCTCCTCCTCCTCCTCCTCCTCCTCCTCCTCCTCCTCCTCCTCCTCCTCCTCCTCTGCCTTCTCTCCAACCAACGTCCTCATCAACTACACACCAACAACTATTCCTTCCAGGCAAGTTTAGTTAAAGAGGAGAAAGAGACAGACACACACTGAGAGAGAGAGAGAGAGAGAGAGAGAGAGAGAGAGAGAGAGAGAGAGAGAGAGAAAGGAATGGTACAAGAATAGACACAATTCTCTTATTTCATAATTTTCCGAAGATTTCTGATGGGCGTTAAGGATTAGTGAGAGAGAGAGAGAGAGAGAGAGAGAGAGAGAGAGAGAGAGAGAGAGAGAGAGAGAGAGAGAGAGACTGTCCAGGCAACATCAGCCTCATTACATCTCCGTTCTCTTTACGCTGACAACTGCAGATTAGAAGTCCAATCCAGCTCTGAGGTGTCCAAGGGTGTCCAGCTTGAGAGAGAGAGAGAGAGAGAGAGAGAGAGAGAGAGAGAGAGAGAGAGAGAGAGAGAGAGAGTTCTTGTTGTTTGTGTGCTTTCTTTGTTATGTCACCATTTCCAGGGTGTGTCTGCTCCAGAGTGAGACATGCGCCAGGTTGTGTCACTCATACATTTTGAAACTGTCCTGCGCAGGCTTCGCGTACCAACCTGACTCTCCTCGTAACCACCCGCGCCTTCATCCACACACACACACGGACACACACACTGCATTCTCAGATTCTAAAACGCTTGGTGTCTTGCCTCTATTTTTCACAGTCTCTAGGCAAATTTATTGGTGTTTTCAAGAGTGTTTTGTATTCTGATATGGGTTCTGCGTAACTGATATGAAAGGAATCGTGAGAACCTGACTAATGTGGTCTTTAAGAAGTTGAAAAAAATTCAGATACCGAAAAAAAAATGAAAAACCTCAATTTTTTTCTTTCTCTCCATCTTTTCATATCTTATTGTATCATTTTGCTCATTTATATATTCAGAAACTCCAGTTATATGTTGTAGTTACTTGATATATCTTATTGTATGTCTGTATCTGTGTGTGTGTGTGTGTGTGTGTGTGTGTGTGTGTGTGTGTGTGTGTGTGTGTGTGTGTTTCGGTGTACGAGGAGGAATGTTCGCACCGGTTGATTTGTTTTTGGAGGTTGTGTGTGTTGTGTTTCTCATCCATCGATCGGAAGAGGTAGTGGTGCCTGTCCCGTGCATAAATCACACCGCCGCTGTCACTCCTCTGCTGAATTTCTGGCGCCATGGTTAAGGTCACCATCGCACTATGAATAACGTCCATATCCATAGATAGAGACAGACAGTTGGATGGGTAGATGTATATACATATATAGATAGGCTGAAAGACACAGACACATATGGTTAGATAGATATATAGATAGATATGAAGGTGGACAATTGAACAGATGGAGAAAGAGACAAATAGACAGATAGACAAATCGGTAGGTGGACAGATAGATAAATAGATGTTCATATATATAAATAGATGGATAGATAGATATATAGAAATAAATCAAATTACTTTTCATGTGTGTGTGTGTGTGTGTGTGTGTGTGTGTGTGTGTGTGTGTGTGTGTGTGTGTGTGTGTGTGTGTGTGTGTGTGTGTGTGTATGCATGCGGACAACACTAAGCTTACCAAACAAACCGTCAAAATGTAATGGTAACAAGGAAGGCTTATCGCACAAATGCCCCCTCGTACTTTGGCTTCTGACCGGCAGTGTTCAGCCTGAGTACACAAGTGTCACCGGTGTGTTTGTCGCCGACCATTACACGCTCCCCGATACGCGAGTGGTGGTAGTTGTGGTGGTAGTTGTGGTCAGTAGGAGAGAGAAGAAGAGGAAGAGGAAGAGAAAGAGGAGCAAGAGGAGGAGGACTAGTGCAATGACCACTCCTATGCACCACTACTTCGGCGAGGTCATGAAAGAGATGTGTGTGTGTGTGTGTGTGTGTGTGTGTGTGTGTGTGTGTGTGTGTGTGTGTGTGTGTGTGTGTGTGTGTGTGTGCTCATCTGTAGTAATAGTGCATCGCAGTTAAATTCGTTTTTATGGTAATGGAGTCATGATGATAGCGTTGGTGCGGCGAGGGAGGGCAGTGAGTGGTGCTAGTGATGTGCTGGTGGTGATGGCAGTGGCGAGGGCTGTGGTAGTTGGTGATAAATAGATTATATTTTCTCAGAAGGAGAGTTCATGGAAGCGACGACGGAGGGGGAAGGAAGGACAGGAATAAAGGTTTAGCAGGGACGAGTACGAAAAGTGACGCGTGGGAAGGAGTAAAATAACGAAGGCAGGGTCTGGACTAAGTAAACATATGAACCACCACTAGCAGGGAAGGAAAATCAGTAATTAGCGTCTCACTAGTGGTTTGCTGGTTTAACGAAAACAAATTAGCTGCCAGATTCTTCCCTCGCTTACCCTGCACACATACACACATACACAGGCACGTAAAGAAACCATAACTCACATAATTAAATGATGTAATCTATGTTGTCACTACTGAAAGCTTACCTGCACGAAAAGAAAACACCTTCCCTCGCTTATTTATATCATCTCCCTCTCTCCTTCCCTGCCTGCACCTTCCCACACCTTCCCCTTCCTCTCCCACACCCCTGCCGCTGCTAAACCCCCAACGCTCTGGTTTCATTAACAATAAGCCTCGATTATAGACCGGTGGAGGTAATTATCGAGTGTGCGGGGAAAATAATGCCATGTAACTCTTGATGAAAAGTGTAGATTTATGTGTATGTTGTGGGGGACTGAGAGGGAGGCAGGGAGGGAGGGAGAGGTAAGGGAGGCCGTGATGTACGATGATAAGCATTCCACGCACATGGAGAAATTCTCTCTCTCTCTCTCTCTCTCTCTCTCTCTCTCTCTCTCTCTCTCTCTCTCTCTCTCTCTCTCTCTCTCTCTCTCTCTCTCATAAACAATGTAACGTGTTGTAAACAAGCTTGGCATATTCAGAGATGAGTTAACAAGTGATTAGTGGACAAATTTTATGTATACGTGTCCTATAGTCAGTCATGGTAATACTGTAGTACATGTGTGTGTGTGTGTGTGTGTGTGTGTGTGTGTGTGTGTGTGTGTGTGTAAATATCACACACACACACACACACACACACACACACACACACACACACACACACACACACACACACACACACACACACACACACACAAGTATCTTTAGTAACTCAAGCCAAGGTGTCTGTGATGCAAGTGCAGGGAACGATGATGATGATGATGATAATGATGATGATAAATGATGATGTAGGCCCACACGCTGTGGATAATTAATTGAAAGCTGCACTTGAGTTAAATCATCGTTGAAGGAAATTAGATTTAGATAAAAAAAAAAAAGCCTTGTGTAACGTTTGGCTTTTAGCGAGTTTGTATAAAATGAGAAATAATGTAGCTACTGAGAATTGCTTTGACTTTTTCTAAGTGGTGGTTTAGTTTATAGTTCTTGCATTTGTATTCAGATTGGTTATATTCAGTTGTAAGGGAAATTTTACAATGTATGGTTACTTATATTCAGCCGTTAACCCCTTCAGTATCATGACGCATTCTCATATACATTCTGCTTACTATTTGGTGATTTTATACAGCTTCAGAAACTCATGTGTGGGATTGAAATAATGAAGACTGTGGTCATTAATCTTCTGACTTTTATACACACTTCATAATGTCAATAAAATGGTCTAATGATACACAAAATTCAAGATAGAAATACGTCCCAGTTCTGAAAGGGTTAAGAAGGATATCCACTGCAGTCATAGATGTCTAATTGAGTGTCTGTGGTTGCAGAATATTCTGTGACAATATTTAGCCATAAGGGAAGTTAAGGAAGGTTGGTCTGTGTCTGAAGTTATACAGAGCCATGAGGGATGTTGTGTTTTGTGCCCCTATGAGGAAGTTTTTCCATATTATGATGACACTGTAACATGAGGCAAAGGTGTGATCTGAGGGTACTTCATCTTGACTGCCTCATAGATTATAAATGATGATACTGACGTTTTTTCTTTAGACATCTGAACAAGCCACCGTCATATTAATTATCTAAAAAATATCTACATAATTCAAGATAGACGCAGGTTGGAATTAATTCTTTAACATAATTAACATAACTACATAAAGCCAGTTGTAGGCCTATATTATGTGACAGTCCTTATATAAGACATACATATTCATGGGTACCTATCTTCCTTATCCTAAATTGTAATAATCTTCTAAAAAGTTCCCTTGTGACTCGGTACCGACAAACAGTTTAGTGAGTATCTGCCACTTTAAGAACGAGTTTTTCTGTCCTTTTACAAGTTTTACTCAGAAAATTGTCGTACTCAAAGACCCTCCTGGCAATGTCTTATTAATTATTCACTATTTTTACCCGAATGTGAGAGAAGCCAAGAGTTCTTCAGCTCAGATTCTCAGTAATTATGTTTTATTATCGTCATTGTCCATGGTGCGGATCCTGCCATGTGTCGTTACCCTGTTCATTATAACTTCCTATAAGTCATGTACATTATTTGTGACCAGTAGTTATTCATTAGTACTTAGATTAATTTTTTTTTTTTTTTTGTATTGTCGATGTTGGTTCGATTAGATAATGGAAACAGAAATAATCGACCAGCCACGGTAAAAAAGATATAAAGGGTACGGTACAGCAGAAGCTCCAGGAAGAAAGAACTTTAGGTAATAATTTGCTTCACTTTCATTTGCATTGCCTCTTACTTTTTATAAATACAATGATTTTTTCACTAATATTCAGATCATTGTAGAATTTTTTTTTGTCTGGACACTAAAAAGAGAGAACAGGAAAGCAATGATGTCTTTCCTTGGCTCAAGTATTATTTGAGACCATGGTGCAAAAGTAGATATCGAAAGTTTTGGTGATTAAGGAAAATTGTTTTGCAACGAGCTAGTTAATAACATGTACCTTTTGTAAGGGAAAGAGTAAAATAGAAGTTTGCTTATTACTTATTCATTTAGGCAGCCTTATATTGCTTAACTTGAAATTGACTGTATATTTCTTTTTGATATTGTTGGGAAGGAAATATGTTCACTGACCGCTGGGCTCAGTAGTGGTGCGCCTCAATCCATAGCATCAGCCTCATGTCAAGTCATCCCGGAATCCATTTTTTTAAACATTCTTAAATTAAAAGAAAGTTTTTATTTCCTTTTTTGTTGTGCAGGGGTTCTGTTCTAAAGAATCATTGTTTTTCATATACACGGAATGTTCACCAGTTTTGTATTTTTTTTTTTTTATCGAATGAATAACTCCCCAGTGTGACATGACTTAGTTTATGCATGTGCCTGACACAAGGAACATGACAAAAGCTTTCACAGATACCAGGGAGTCATCTCATCTCTCTCCTCTTTATCCTGATCATTTCCCGAATTTTTTATTGTTGGATAAACTCTACTCAGATGTAAAGCTCTTTATCCTCCTCTCTATTCTATTCAGCAACTTCTGCTTTAATGCCATGTAATTAAGCATCCAGACTGCCCAACACAGGAAGTTTCCGGCTTTATGTATGAATTGGTTCTCTCTTTGTTATATTTTTATCCAGATGTCCAACTCATCTTTTTTTTTCCAGTTAGGTTAATTCCACTATAAATTTGACTTGAACTCAAGCTAAATGAACGTCTGGAAACATTTCAGACATCATAAATATCATTATCGCAACATTAATTGTATACTTCCTACAATGTATATCATTATCCTATTTTTAACCAAAGATGTTGTGATAAAGTTGAAAAATAAGCTTACTTTTATTTTTCATCTTAAGAACTTCTTTGTCCGTCATCTTGCACCTCCACGTAAGCACTGACGTAATGATTTAAAGGATCTTAGGTTTCCTTTTTAATATATTTAATCTGCTTTTGTACGTTCCTCTCAAAGGTAATCTCCAGATCCCTTCTCTTTTCTATTCTGCATCCATTCCCAGTTCGTTTGTATCTTTCATATGCCTGAGTACTCCCTTGTCTTCTGCAAGTAAATCTGTACCATACCGAGTCTCCATTTTCCTTGGTTTGTGTGTCGTAGAGAGAGAGAGAGAGAGAGAGAGAGAGAGAGATTGCTGGTCCAGCAATGTGAGAAGACTGTCACCATGGTGGAGGTGACGCATCAGCAGGTGAAGCGATTATTGCGGGGGCTGGACACACAGAAAGCCACCGGCCCTGATGACATCAGCCCGCACCTGCTGAAGCGATGCTCCCAGGAACTGGCTGCCCCTCTCACCCAAGTCTTCACAACTTGTGTACGGGAAAACGTCTGGCCTTCAGTGTGGAAGGAGGCTCGAGTAGTTCCTGCACACAAAAAGCTCCAGGACGGACCCAAAAAACTACAGACCCATATCCCTGTTGTCAGTGGTGGGTAAAGTGTTTGAGAGGGTCGTGGCAGAGGTGGTGTGTAGACATCTCAAGGACAATGCCCTCCTCTCAGACCAACAGTTTGGGTTCAGACCTGGAAGGTCAACCTCCGACCTAATGATGCTTCTCACCAGGCATTGGCAGGACGCCCTCGACGACGGCAAGGACACTATAGTGGTTGCTTTGGACATAGCAGGAGCTTTTGATAAAGTATGGCACAACGGATTACTAGAAAAGCTTCGTGCTAAAGGCATCCAGGGTGGCTTGCTACGACTCTTGGGAAATTACCTGCAGGACAGAAGCCTCAAGGTGGTTGTCAACGGGCAAACATCTGAGTCCCTGCCTGTGGAGGCATCAGTGCCACAGGGTTCAATTCTTGGCCCACTCCTGTGGAATATCTACGTGGATGATCTTCTCCAGCTACTGCCAGGAGTCATGGCCTATGCTGATGACTGCACCCTCTCCTATACCTATCCACGCCAGGACAGTGGGCGGGCTGCTGAGGCCATCAATCAGCAGCTACGAGTGATAAAGGAGTGGGGTGCTCGCTGGCAAGTGACATTCGCGCCGGAGAAGACACAAGCAATGGTTGTCTCTCGGTCCCCAGCCGCCATGGCAGCAATGGCAGGAAAGTTGTCTTTTGGCGCTGCTGCTCTCCCACTCCAAGATGACGTCAAGATACTTGGAGTGGAGGTGGATCGAGGGCTGAGGTTTGACAGGCATGTCAAAACCATTGCCAAGAAAGCCTCTCACAGGATCTCCGCTCTCAGAAGGATCGCCAGTTTCCTCGACAGGAAGGGGAGACTGCTGCTGTACAAGGCACAGGTGCGGCCCCACCTTGAATACGCAGCTCTCTCCTGGATGTCCTGTGCCGCCACACACAGAAGGAGACTGGACAGCATCCAACGCCGCGCCATACGGCTAGTAGATGCTGCACTACCACCTCACCCAGAGCCTGAGCGTCCCCTTGATTCACTGGAACACCGCAGAGACGTGGCGGCGATCGTAGTGTTCCATAAGGCACAGGTGCAAAGAGTGCCACATCTGGCAGGGCTGCGTCATCCTCTAAGAGTCACCGCACGGAGCACGAGAACGGTGCTCAATGGTGGTGACGCCGTAGAGGTGCCGCGATCCCACGGGTGTCAGCATCAACGCACCTTCGCAGGACGCGTCTCCAGGATGTGGAACTTGTTCACGGCCGCGGTGCCTCACGTCCAGGAGATGAACACACACAGTGTCAAACTGATGGCACATAAGTGGAGACAGACACTGCCAACTCCTCTGACACTCTTTGTGACGTGACACTCAGTGTAGTGCAGTGCGTGAATAGTGCTAGTGAAGTGAAACGAATAGTGCTCCATTTACATGCTGACCATCTTATATATTATCTATTTTTAAGTCTTGTAAATATTGTAGAGAAATAGATTGTAGTACCCTTAGTATAGGTAGCACACGACAGTGCGCCTTTGGGTACATGTTCCTTTGTATTAAGTTTTGTTTAAATAAAAAAAAAAAAAAAAAAAGAGAGAGAGAGAGAGAGAGAGAGAGAGAATATGTGTAAAGCGTTCATCAGTAATGTAAGGGCAAATCGTATTCATTCTATTCTTCACATTCGACAACTTGAATGTGGCGTGTGTGCGTGTTTTTCTTGTTCTCTCTTCTCCCTCTTACGTAATAACTAGAAAGAAAAACAACATTGAGCAGTGAGTTCTAGGAAATACCTCTGTGTCTGAAGCGAAATTCTATCTTGATATTGTCGAGGAATGTTAGAATTTAGAGATATGTTGGATTCCTTTCTACGCTGCGTCATTTTTCTTTTTCTATCAAAGTCCATTATGTGTTTGGAGTGTTAATTTAGTTCAATATAGTCGAAGAATGTTGGAATTTTAATATATTTTGCTTTTCTGTATACACTGGATGTTGTGAAGTTCAAAGATTCGTTGGTTTTCTATACGTTGTGTCTCCTCGCATGGATATATTTGTAAGTCTACTTGTGTGAAGAGCGTCATTTTATCTTTTAAGAGTGAAAGGATGTTTTTTTTTTTTTTTTATGTTCTGGCTTCCTATACGCTGGATATCCAAAAGGTGGTTGTCTTCGTGGTGCCTCTCCCAGACTGGATAATTCTGGCAATTCACTTTAGCCAGGAATGGAAAACTTTTGAAATTTTTATACTATTCACATTCTAGACATAATAAAAGCAATTAGACTAACATGCACACGGTCCAACGAAAAATTAATCAAAGTAGAAAGAAAAAAAGAGCCACAAAAAGTGTTTATTTATAAGTGCAGCAAAATGGATACCTTTTCCCAGCACTCCCAAAGGCCACGATCATTACAACTAGCAGCACCATTACACCATTACCACCTGCACTCCTCGCTCAGCTGATTGGGCGAGATTAACCCTAGCCACCGCCAACACCTGTAACTGCATTGTACCCGGATTAGCACGAGTTGTTTGCATAATTTTAAACTCCTCCCGCGGGACTGGAATCTTGTTCGCCTTGATGCAATTCCCTGTTGCTCTCGAGAATCCTTTCCTTCTTTTTTCTCTCTCGCTCTTTTTTCTTTTTCACCTTTTTTTTTTCTCTCATTTGGAAGATTCTCTCATGTTTGTCTGTCTCTGTGTTTCTTTGTGTTTGTGCCTGCCCGTATCTTCATCTTTTGTTTGTTTTGCTTGTCTTTCTCTGTGTTTTTGTTTGTGTATTTGTTTGTTTGTCCATAGTGTGTGTGTGTGTGTGTGTGTGTGTGTGTGTGTGTGTGTGTGTGTGTGTGTGTGTGTGTGTAATTGGTTTTGTATTAAATGGTTACCCTGTTTTATTTTCCGCAACTTAGTATTCAAGATTAATTTGTTATTCTGTCTTCTCAATTCTTTTCAATTTCCTGTCTGGTTTTGCTATTCTAAATTGAAATCTTTTAATATACGTGTTGCCTCTCTCTATATGCAGTTCATTTATTCTATTTCCAACCATCTAGACCTTCCCTTTACCCTCACACATGCCCCTAGGTATCTGTGTACACCCTACCATATTGTCCTATATCCTACCATTTCACAAGCGTTCCTGGTAAAGACTGCTATTATCTAGATGCCTTTTACGTGAACTGCAACGTCAAGGAACTTATCATCAAATCCACAGTAATCCACCACCACCATTTTCTCTACCATCATCATCATCATTATCGCTATCCTTCAATATGGTGTAGTGAATGGACGACTTAAATCCAGAACAGAGGAGGGCGTACTCATGGGTTTGTGGTGTATAAAAAGAGTGGGCGGGAGCGGGGCGTGGTGCGGGCAGCGAGGGTTGAAATGGGTCCCCACACACCACGAAATAACACTTTACGACGCACCGAATTCTGGCAACAATGACCGATATTTTTTAATGGCGACTACTTCTGGTGTTATTTCTATTACGCTACACGCTGTTGCCACTGTCATGACCGCTGCGACTATTGTATGTATGCAGTGCGGTTAGTGGTAATTGTGGTGTTTCTCTATAGCTAATACTATTTTATTGTGTACTACTATTATTATAGCAACAGCAGCACCACCACCACCACCACCACCACACTACCACCAGCAATGCAACAACAACAGTTACTACTACTACTACTACTACTACTACTACTACTACTACTACTACTACTACTACTACTTATTCTGCTGATTATGATAATGGTTTGTTTTATGATGGGGATAATGACACTATAAAGGTGAAAAATGATAATAATAGTATTAATAATAATAATAATAATAATAATAATAATAACAACAACAACAACAACAACAACAACAACAACAACAACAACTACAACAATAAAGTATTAACGAATGTTTAAGACTTGTAATCCTGCAACTTCAGAATAACAGAAGACCAATAAACCTTAGCCTCTTCTGTGTGTGTGTGTGTGTGTGTGTGTGTGTGTGTGTGTGTGTGTGTGTGTGTGTGTGTGTGTATTTGTCTGTCTCTGTATGTGTGTATGTCCCGCCCTGCACCTTTGCTCACACCCGCACATCCACCTCGTTCCTTCAGTCGAGCCTTTACAGACCACTAACATCACAATTCTCTTCGTATCTGCTCGCCTGTCACGCTCTCCTGAATGACGGGCAGATCCTGGCAGGGGGAAAGGGGAGCAGAAGGTGGGGAGGGGGCCAGGTGAAGGGCGGGGAAAGGTGGGAGAGGAGAGGGAAGGAGGGGAGAAAGGATTTGTCGTGAAGCGTTTGGATTCTGTGTCTTTGTGTCTCTTTGTGTGTGTGTGTGTTTGTGTGTCTTTGTGTGTGGATCTTTAGTAAATATTTGCACTTCAGTTTTTTTTTTTTTTTATTGTTCGTTTTTCATTATTTTTTTCCTTACATCTCGGTGGTTTGTTCTTTACTACCTGTATTTTTACTTTATGTTTTTTTTTTATCGCATTGAAGATAATAGTAAACAATAGTGAAAATTAACAAGTTCACTCCTTTCTGGTCTCGTGTACAGTGTAAATTTCCTTTTTTTTCTCTTATCATTATTTTTCCAGTGAAAGTAAGGACGGTGATTTAGTGGTCTTATTTTTTTTTTTTTTTTACATTTTTTACAACTCTCATATTTGAATTGTGTTTATTGGTCTACATTTTCTGTTCCCTCTCTGTCTGTTTGTGTTTGTTCGTCTGTGTGTCTTTACGTGTTTAGCATTTTCTTCTTCTTAGATACATGTTTGTTTTGTGTCGTGTGTGTGTGTGTGTGTGTGTGTGTGTGTGTGTGTGTGTGTGTGTGTGTGTGTGTGTGTGTGTGTGTGTGTGTGTGTGTGTGTGTGCATGCATGCATGTATGTATGCATGCATCTGAGTGTCTCTCTCTCTCTCTCTCTCTCTCTCTCTCTCTCTCTCTCTCTCTCTCTCTCTCTAAATCTCTCTTTGGTCGACGCACACTCTCTAACACACACACACACACACACACACACACACACACACACACACACACACACACACACACACACACACACACACACACACACACACACACACACACACACACACACACACACACACACACACACACACACACACACACACACACACACACACACACACACACACACCTCCCAAGTACAAGAATGTTTAGAATAGATCCCTAGCCCACCCTCTCCTGTTTGTTATTTTCTACGGAACACTAACAAAACTGGCCAGGAAAAATACCTTGAAATAGCGAGGGGAGGAAGAGAACTGGCTGAGAAGATGGAGGAGGAGGAGGAGGAGGAGGAGGAGGAAGAAGAGGGAAAGGGAGGAGAAATGGAGATCGAGGCTGTGTAGGAGGAAGAAGAGGGGAAGAATGAAAAGAAAAATCAGTTAAAAAAGATCAGGTAAAAGAGGATGAAGATAGGAGAGTGCAGGAGAGAGTAATGAAGAGTGAAATATGGAAGTAGAGAAGCAGAAGGAGGTTGTGGAGGAGGAGGAGGATTATGAGTAGGAGTAGGAGGAGAAGGAGGAAGAAGAGGAAAAGGAGGAGATAGGTAGGTAGGTTAATAGATAATAATTCCCTACCACTCTTTTCTTTGCCTCACTAGAAGTTTCATGAATTATTTTCTTGTGTACGTATCATTTACCTATTTAGATATTTCAGCCGAAGAGATTCCTATTGTTGTTGTTGTTATTGTTGTTTCATATGGCACAATTCATTTTCCCGTTCATTTACGTCCTCCGCGTCTTTCTGTGCTTTGCTTAATTAATTCACTTTCCTATTCAACACTCCTACTTTTCTCCATCTTTGGCATACTTTCCCTTAACATGGAATTAGGAATTATCTTTCTCCAATATCCTTCTTTTATTTCTTTTACTCTCTTTTTCTGTTCCTCTTCTCCTCCTGGTTAATTTTTTTTCCCGTTCGCTTCTTTTATTATTGTTCTCTTTCTTCTTGCTGTTATTTTTCTTGTTTTTTCTTTTTTTTTTACTTGTCGTTGTTGTTCTTGTTCCTTTTACTGCTATTCTTCTTCGTCTTTGTTTTTATCTCCTCCTCCTCCTCCTCCTCCTCCTCCTCCTCCTCCTCTATCATATATTAAAACATGTGTGGCTTCTTCTGTTGAGTTATTGTCAGGAAGTTTTTTTTTTTTCCGTGGCAGAAGAAAGGGGAAAAAATGTAGCTAACATGGAAATATATTGTAAAGATGTCTACTTAGAAATACAGCGAAGATATAAAGTTACAATTTATAGTAAAGAAAAATGGATCCGAAATTAAGCAAAAGAAAACAAAGCAAATTAAAACAAGGAAAATAAAAACCGTAGACTATAAAAAATGTTTAGAATCTTGAAATTTAGAGAGAGAGAGAGAGAGAGAGAGAGAGAGAGAGAGAGAGAGAGAGAGAGAGAGAGAGAGAGAGAGAGTGAGTCAGGGTGGGACGAATCCTTCCAAATGTTGCCCATTCCTTTGAGGCTTTGTTGGGTTCTTTATCCTTCGCTTTTATTAACTTTTTCGTAGTGAATGGCTGTGATAGACGTGGTAGTGGCAGTGTCAGTAGTAGTAGTAGTAGTAGTAGTAGTAGTAGTAGTTGTTGTTGTTGTTGTAGTAGTAGGTATGGTAGTGATAATAGTTTTAGTCGTTATTGTGTTTTGTGTTAGTATTGAAATTTCTGTAGTAGTAGTAGTAGTAGTAGTAGTAGTAGTAGTAGTAGTAGTAGTAGTAGTAGAAAAGATAGCAGTTCTCTTTGTAGATATTCTTATAGTAGGGAACTAACTTTTTTTTACGTTCCTCTAACAAAAAAAAAAGTTACGTGTGCACTTTCCCCATTAGAGACAACTGATAATAAGAAAACCATCGCATTGTATTCTTTCATTGGCTGTGACTCCCCTTGACACAAACACACCCTCAGAATCCTCACTTTGGGACACAACTTTCCGTCCCTTTCGTGTGTGTGTGTGTGTGTGTGTGTGTGTGTGTGTGTGTGTGTGTGTGTGTGTGTGTGTGTGTGTGTGGTAAATGCTCGTTACAAAGATCCTGTCAACGCAACCCTCAGCTAACTCAATTAACTCCGTATCAGGGTAACTCCCCTTCCACATCACACTCACTCAGTTTGTCACCTCGTCCCCAAACACACTCACTTGCTGGGAAAAAGGCTGTAGATGAATGCGCGTGTTGGTGTGTTGTGATGTTATTATGCATGCGAGGCAGATTAGTGTCACTCTCTGCTGTTGAGTGAACGGATTTTCTCTATCCTCCGCGTATATTGAAAGGTGATTGGAGGAAAGGCTGAACTGTGGAGTAAATATGGAGTTTGAAGCGTTGTTATTTGGTAGAGGGTGAAGATAATTATGGGTTTCATGGGTCATATACCCACGAAAGTACAAGAGTCAATGAAATAGATAGTGTAGCCAGGAAGTACTTAAAACAATTTACAGCTGAAAGTTTCAATGAACTGATGGCGTCTGGGATCTTTATTTGACCTCTTTTCTCTTTCTTTCTGTAGCACTTCACCACAGCCCGTCTTACTTAATAAAAAAAAAAAGTAGTGATAGATGAAATGTGATCTTTTTTATTGACATTTGAAATCTATTTGAAATCTACTCAATGAAATACCGTAACTTCTATATTGAAACATGCTTAGTTCTTACACATTATACATTTAGTTTTGTGCACATTATTTTCCCTTAAAAACTTGGGACCTCACTGTTGTCGTGTGTTAACATCAATCAGTCAATCAAGTCAGTCAATCAGTCAGTCAGTAAGCCAATCAGTTAATCAATAAATCGTTTAAAGGAAATCCTATTTAGTAATCTTTTAACTCTTCCATGAATGTCTCAAATAATGTAGAATCACTAATACTTATTTCTCACATCTAGGTCAATAAAAAGTGAAGAGAGAAAATAGGGTATGAAATATAGCGTTTATATCACGAAATCATGAAAACTCTCTCTCTCTCTCTCTCTCTCTCTCTCTCTCTCTCTCTCTCTCTCTCTCTCTCTCTCTCTCTCTCTCTCTCTCTCTCTCTCTCTCTCTCTCTCTCTCTCTCTCTCTCTCTCTCTCTCTCTCTCTCTCTCTCTCTCTCTCGACCACGTCCCCGTTAGACAGTCTTCCCCACGGCTACCACCGACTCATTCCAGTCCGGATGGCCACTTGGGGCAACGCTTAAGCTCGTTCCCACAGCCCTTGAACTGTCCCTTACAAACCACCACCACCACCACCACCACCACCCACGCTGCCACCGCCGCCACCACTGCCATCACTACTACCATCATCAATACATTTCCCGCCACCACCACTACCACCACCACCACTACTGTCTCACTGCTACCATCATGAATAACATTACTATTTTTGCTTTTACTAAAGATCAGGAGTATTATCTACTACTTCTACTACTACTACTACTACTACTACTACTACTACTACTACTACTACTACTACTACTACTACTACTACTACTACTACTACCTCAGATAAATAGAATAACAAACGCACACAGTCATAGGTTGAGGATCGTGATACTTGAGAAGCAATGACAGGTAAAAAGAGACGAGGAAAGGGACGAGGGAGCGGGCAGGAGCCAGCTGTGTGGTGCCGAGGGTGGTGGTGCTCGTAAGGCCGACAAAGGGTTTGTTTCCTGTGAGGTTTACGCCATAATGCCATGTGGTACGACACCTCTGGGGGTAATTGGCTGCCCCGGGGGTGGAATGAGGGAGGTGCTACGAGTGAGGGGAAGGGGAGGGAGGCCAGGACAAGGGAGTGATGGGAGGGACGTGGCAGGGACAAGTCGTGAGTGCGTGCGTGGATGGTTGTGCAGACTAAACATTTCATTTCTTATACACGTGTATGTTGGTGTTTTGGCCGGCCTGAATGATCTCTCTCTCACACACACACACACACACACACACACACACACACACACACACACACACACACACACACACACACACACACACACACACACACACACACACACACACACACACACACACACACACACACACACACTTTTCCTGCATCAAAAACACAAATTTACATTCCTTATTTTTATAGTTGTTATATTGAGTATTCCTGTAACTTTCGAAGAACTTCATAGGCACGCCACTAGATCTGGGACACTGTGCTTCTGTTTTGTATTTAGATGATTGACGTTCTGAAAGAAGACGAAAACGTAAAAAAAAAAATCCATAATCTGTATTCCATTGACGATTGTAGTTTCTGTTGATATTTTCACACTCCCTAGTAGCAGAGCAACCACCACCACTACCTCCACCACCGAAAAAATCATGAGAGAGAGAGAGAGAGAGAGAGAGAGAGAGAGAGAGAAGAAATTATGTGTGTGAATGTATCTGTTGGAAAAGAAAGAAAGGACGAGGAGGAGAAAGAAAAGGAGGAGGAGGGAGGATACACACGGTTCCCAGTGGCACTTAAGGGAACAACGTAATTTAGTTATGTGCGCGCGGGGACGCAAGAATGATTGGCGCTGTAACTCATTTGGATGCTTTTCCTGGAAGGGGAGAATGTATGAGGGAGCGAGGATTGAAGAAACAAAGGTGTTTTTATCTGGACTTTTCTTGCTGTCTTGTCAACCTGAACCTTGCCACCGCAGCACCACCCCTCCCAGGCGTCCCACCACACACCACAAGGACATTCTTATCAGCAGCACACGCGGACGCTAAGCAGAAAAGTGTGTAGTTCTCTAAGCCAGACTTTTATCCTTTGCTTGTTCTTTAGACGGAATGCACCGCACGGAAAAGTCATTAGGGATTTAACATACACTGAAATGAGAGTTTACTGCAGTGTTACGTGCGCTCTTAGGGTGTAGGGCTGATATCATGAGTTTATTTGTGTGGTCTGCTCGTCCAGGTCGAGCTTGTGAGTGAGTGGTGCAGGCGTGGCTCTGTGGAGGGTAACTGCAGTGTCCTTGAGGAACAGTTGGTAAGGATAACTCACAGGAAGTTACTTTTCATGGAAGCATAAATAAACATTTCAGCTTAGAGACGCATGGATTATACCGAGTGGTCTCGCACACACACACACACACACACACACACACACACACACACACACACACACACACCACACCGCACCGCACCGTACCACACCACACCACACCACACCACACCACACCACACCACACCATACCAAACCATACCACACGACTTGCAAGAGAGATTACTCATAATATTCTCTCTCTCTCTCTCTCTCTCTCTCTCTCTCTCTCTCTCTCTCTCTCTCTCTCTCTCTCTCTCTCTCTCTCTCTCTCTCTCTCTCTCTCTCTCTCTCTCGTTGCATGTGTGTGTGTGTGTGTGTGTGTTTTGTTAGTGGTTACATATATATATAGTCTATATATATATATATATATATATATATATATATATATATATATATATATATATATATATATATATATATATATATATATATATATATATATATATATATATTATTATTATTATTATTATTATTATTATTATTATTATTATTATTATTA
>NC_059269.1:7858628-7886128 GCF_017591435.1 Portunus trituberculatus | reverse complement strand
ACACATCTTCACTGTGTTTCACATTATCTGTCAATCTTAAGCCCTCTGACCTAATGATGATCTGTTAGTTGTCAAGTTATATAAGAAGATTGTCACCAGATCAGATAACTTAAGATTGTGAGATTAATACGAAACACTGCAAGGTTAACTGACTTTTGACTATCACTCTCTCTCTCTCTCTCTCTCTCTCTCTCTCTCTCTCTCTCTCTCTCTCTCTCTCTCTCTCTCTCTCTCTCTCTCTCTCTCTCTCTCTCTCTCTCTCTCTCTCTCTCTCTCTCTCTCTCTCTCTCTCTCTCTCTCTCTCTCTCTCTCTATATATATATATATATATATATATATATATATATATATATATATATATATATGATAGCATGAACTAATACACCTTTATTTTTTATCAAATAATTTAGTTTGTTTCGTCTGAAATGCCATTCTGCCGCTGCCGGGAACTGGTGCTTGCATGGAAACTGTGTTGGTAAAATTAATCACAATGGTAGTTGCAATGATAATCATAACAAATGCAAAAAAAAAAATAATAATCATCCCAGAGAAGGACGAGGCGCAGTTCAGCTAAAGAGGAAAAGAAAACCATAGTATTGATAGCACCTTTGACAGGGAAGCCTTTTCGTCCACTATAATTATAACTCATCGACAGGAGCATCGCACATCTTGGATACAGATTAATTATAAAATTCCTTCGGAAAAAAAAAAAAAACTTGAGTGAGACAAAAAGCTCCATATATTCTCTGGCCAGGATTTACGATCATGTTGATGTGTACTCTGTGCCTCCTGGTGGGTCCATGCAGTCCATGCTGAATAATTTTGAGTGGCTATTCTTCCTCCTCTTTGATTCCTTCCGCTGGTCTTGGTCGTGCATAATTGCACGGTCACGGTCAGAAGTTGTTAATGTACCAGTCGTTCAATTTGGTCTGGCGTTCTCCTTCAGTTTTAAGTCCTTTGCTCAAATGATACTCTTCTAATGATACCTGACAGATAACAGTTTCCACGGAGATTACAGGACTCAGAGATGCAACGCAAACCACAGGGTTAGACAGTACAGCGTGTCTATTTCTGACCGAGGCTGTACCTGTATCAATGAAGCCGCTAGTGGAATTCTACTGACTTCCGACTTCCAATATTCGACGTGTTTTACTTTTCCCTGTGTTGCATATAGACGTATTATGCATCATACATGTTAAGATCACGGCGACATACATTACATCAAACTTACGCTAAGATGTTTTGTTTTATTATTAGAGTTTTCATATCCAACAATACATCTTCATGCCGATGTTTTATTCATGGCGCTGCGAGCGGTGACGCAAAGGCTTTTATTACTTTGGGGTGCAGACCTGCCACGTGTCCTTCTTCAAGTTGTGTTACTCCTCACCCACTCCAGTGACAGAGATTGCTTTTTCTCTCTTATTCTCAGTATTAATAATCAATAAAGCACCATTTTATGAACAACACATTTCCAGTATCCTCCCCGGAAGCGCAGCAGTGAAGCGAATGGTGTTCATTGTCCAATCGGTAGTTTGACGTTCTACAGTCATGCAACAGAAAGAAAGACACCAGCATTATTCAACAAACCTCGAGATTTTAACCTAAGGTCTCGAGTGACACGAGCAACACACCCTTAGCCTTCAGTATAGTAAGCCTCCCTATAACCCTTGAGTCTTAAACTAAACCTCCTTGTGGTAAATAACGGCGGAGTAGACCATCTGTGCAACAATTACTTGCGGGATAATTTACGTGCTAAACAAGGCTGCGAGATATCCCTTCCCTTCCACCACCACCACCACCACCACCACAAACCAGGTGGCCGCCGCTGTGGAGATACACCGACCGTGCCTCATGTCCTTATTGCACGGACTGTATCTCGTTGAATTTCTGGCCGGGTTGAATTGTGCTTCAGGTAATGAGACGCCTGAGTATTGTAGCGGGAGGCAGTGCGGGACACGGGCACGTTGGGGGGGACTACGCCACGGGGACTGCAGGTTGTAGGGCTGGAAAGGCAGGCAGGGCAGGAGCGGGAGGGTTGGCTCTGTGAAGTAGCGCCACTGGGTCTAAGGATTCAGGCGGCGTTGAGACCTTTGGGGCTAAGACTGATTGAGTGCCGATGAGTGGAAACTGTGGGGTTAAGTCGAAGCTTGTAAGACTTTGGGAATAACCAGGGTAGGAGGAGGAGGAGGAGGAGGGCTGAGGAGAGAGCGAGAGAAAGAAAAGGAGGGCATTGGTTTTAGAGTGCAAGGGGAAGAAGAGAAGGGATGGAGGGAGGATCCTGGTCGATAGGTGTGTGTGTATGTGTGTGTGTGTGTGTGTGTGTGTGTGTGTGTGTGTGTGTGTGTGTGTGTGTGTTGGAAGAGTTGGAAGGTTATTTGAAAAAGTGAAAAAAATATAGGTTGGGAGTAGAGAGAGAGAGAGAGAGAGAGAGAGAGAGAGAGAGAGAGAGAGAGAGAGAGAGAGAGAGAAAGGCCACCAATCGCTACGACGGTTTTTGTTTATAAATAGCCAGCAATACAGATTAAATATTTACTTCACCTACTATTTTTTTCTACTTCTGCTTGTGCTTTCTCTCGAGTGCCCTTCCTCCTCCTCCTCCTCCTCCTCCTCCTCCTCCTCCTCCTCCTCCTCCTCCTCCTCCTCCTCCTCCTCCTCCTCCTCCCTTCTCACTTATTTTTTGGGTATATTTTCCCCGCAGACTTCCTCTCCTCTCCCTTCCTTCTCTCTCTTCTATCCTTCATCCGTCCAATCTCACCACAAAGCTCCCAGATCTAAATCCCTCCATCTCTCTCTCTCTCTCTCTCTCTCTCTCTCTCTCTCTCTCTCTCTCTCTCTCTCTCTCTCTCTCTCTCTCTCTCTCTCTCTCTCTCTCTCTCTCTCTCTCTCTCTCTCTCTCTCTCTCTCTCTCTCTCTCTCTCTCTCTCTCTCTCTCTCTCTCTCTCTCTCTCTCTCTCACACGCACACCCACACATACACACTCTGAATTGCCTATCACCTCTCGACTTGCTCTTAACTTTACTTCACTTCACCCCTCTCTTCCTCTCTCTTCCTCTCTCTCTCTCCTCTCTCTCTCTCTCTCTCTCTCTCTCTCTCTCTCTCTCTCTCTCTCTCTCTCTCTCTCTCTCTCTCTCTCTCTCTCAAGGTGCCAGTTCGACCACCCCGCCGCCCACCGCCGACCACTGCCGCCCACCACACCCTCTTGGCCCCAGAATCCCGCCAGTCAGAGATATAAATGACAGATAAAACCCAAGATTACCTCCTGTCACCACCCGACACGCCCTCCTTCCTCCTCCTCCTCCTCCTCCTCCTCCTCCTCCTCCTCCTCCTCCTCCTCCTCCTCCTCCTCCTCGTGTTCCTCCTCCTCTTCATTGTTCACCTCAAGCTCGCCAAACCCTCCCTTTCCTCCTCCTTCTCTTGTACCTTCCCCTCCTGATCTTCTTCCTGCCTCTTTCTCCCTTTCTTGGTACTCCTCCCCCTCCTCCTCCTCCTCCTCCTCCTCCTCCTCCTCCTCCTCCTCCTCCTCCAGTTTATTGTCCACCTCGATCAGTTACCCTTCCCTTCCTCTTGTTAATTTCCCCTTCCCATATTTCCCCTTTTCCCCCTCTCTTCCCCCACTCCTTTACACACACACACACACACACACACACACACACACACACACACACACACACACACACACACACACACACACACACAGGTAGCAGCAGCAGCAGCAGCAGCAGCGGCGGCAGAGCCCACGTCGCCTCTCCCCAATCAAAGGAATGGCTTAACTTTGATTAGATCTGCTCCCTAAGGTGTTTGCCCACGCTGGAGTAGCATTCAGTGCCTCAAACAGAATGGTTAAGATCCGCCCAGTATCGTTAATATTTGAGTGAGCGAACCAAGGGGAGGAGGACGAGGAGGAGGAGGTGATGGTGGTGGGTGGTGGTGGTGGTGGTGGTGGTGGAAGGGAGTGGCTGGGGCTTGGAGGGAAGGAAGGTAGGATAATACGAAAGCTGCTGGTGTAGAAGTGTTCTTTTTGTTGTTGTTGAGGGGGTGGTGGGTGGTAGAGGGGTGAGAAGAGGAAGGAAAATGCAGTGTTCTGTTATTCCTTCATGTTTTTTTCCTTTTTTTTTTTTTTTTTTTTGTGTGTGTGTGTGTGTGTTTTCTATAATAATAATAATAATAGTAATAGTGATAATAATAATAATAATGATAATAATGATAATACAGAAAATAATAATTTTAATAAAACCAGTACGAAACAAAGCTATAGTGAAGATAAGGACAAATAATAAAGATGATAAAGAAATAGCCGAAAGAAAAAGCGAGAAAAAAAAAACTGTCGAAAGTGAAAAAAAAAAAACATTCACGGAATAAATAGAAACCTGAAAACGAAAAAAAGAAAAGAAAAGAAAGCAAAACAGAAAGCGTGGAAAAGCTTCACATCATAGAGATAAAACTAAACTTGAATAAAGGAAAGGAAAAGAGAGAGAGTGAAAAAGAAAATACGAATGGAGCATAACTCAGGAGCTGAATATATGTACAGAGAGAGAGAGAGAGAGAGAGAGAGAGAGAGAGAGAGAGAGAGAGAGAGAGAGAGAGAGATACCACGAGTTTTCTTAGCCTGATGAGGGAAGGGAAGACATGAGAAGCTTGCAAGAATGATACACTCGCTACTTCATTTTGGTTTGGGAGAAGGTGTGATACTTACTGTCTGAACATCACTGTGATTAATGACCTCTTTATTTCCTCCCGGGGCGATGCGACAGGGAGAGAGAGAGAGAGAGAGAGAGAGAGAGAGAGAGAGAGAGAGAGAGAGAGAGAGGTTTTAGGTAGGAAAAATGTATAATATATGCAGGTAATAAGTAGGGTGAGAGAGAGGGTAAATGTTGCTTGTGTCTGTGTGTGTGTGTGTGTGTGTATGTGTGTGTGCGGATGTGCGTGTGTATATGTGTATCTGTCTGTGTCTGAACTTACATAACAAAACGACACAGAAAAGAACAACACAACACAACACAACACAACGTAACAACACAACAATGCATCATACCCAATACCCCGTGAAGCGAAAAAAGCCAATCTAATCTTGCCAAAGAGACGCCAGCGCTCGGGAAACTCTTAAGCAAGTGCCGATTGAACCTTGGCTCTGAGGTGCTTGTAGCGTTAAGGTAATGGAGTCACCGCCTCGTCCTCTCCCTGCCTTACTTTCCTCGCGCACAGTAAGGACACATAGTCACCCGGGGTCTCTAAGTAAGGCAGACAGTCTCGAGTAGTTTTTTTTGTGCAGGCGGGGAAGGTGACGGTGGTAAGAGGAGAAAGAGGAGAAAGAGGAGGAAGAGGAGGAGTTTCAAACGGGGAGGAAAGAGAAAAAAAGAAAAGCAAGAGAAGGAAGAATACGACAGGTGGAGGGAGTGTCAGGAAGGAAGTGAAGAAAGACAAAGAGAATGAATAATCAGGAGCTGGTGCGATTTAACAAGAGAAGAAAAAGAATGAGAGAAGTAACAGAGAATTTGTGAGAAAGGAAAGAGGAGGAGGAGGAGGAGAAAGAGAAGAAGGTGGACGTTGTTGGAAAGAAGAAGGCAGAGAAAAGAAGAATTGGAGTAAGCAACATAAATAATAGAGAAATAAATAGTCATTAGTACGACGAGGAACAACAAACGAAATGCGAAGAAAGTGAAGCAAAAATGAAACGCTGCAACACAGGGAGGAAAGAAAGAATGGATAATGACGAGAAGTGAGGGAGGGAATGGAGGAAAAAAACAAACACTGGTGACAATGGAGATTAGAAAGTAAGTCAAGTATTGAAAAGAAGGATGAGAGATAGGAAGAAACACGTGAAGATAGAAGCAAAAATATACAAATACGTATCAGTATGAGAGAGAGAGAGAGAGAGAGAGAGAGAGAGAGAGAGAGAGAGAGAGAGAGAGAGAGAGAGAGAGTGATCGAGATGTTGCTTCGTAATAGTAGATTTTTATTAAGACTTAGGGTTACAAAAAAGAAAGCGCTGCCTCTTCCACCGAGAAGCTGTGGTGAGCCAGGATCGAACTTGCTTTAATTAAGGCCACGAGTGGAGCATTGTATACCACCCGGTCCCAGAGAGAGAGAGAGAGAGAGAGAGAGAGAGAGAGAGAGAGAGAGAGATCAGATATTTGTGTAAAGACCAAGAAGTAGAAATAAATACTCCAATCTTAGTAGTAATAAAAGACAACATGTACTTATAGACAAGCAACACTCAACTGATAGCATCGCAAGACTACTCAGGAAGGCAAAGGAACACACTGGCGCTGCTCGTGACTGCCTCCACCCGCGCTAACATATTTGGCTTACTCAAGGAATAATGATTACGTTCCGTCGATACCATAAGCTCTGCGATCCCGGTCATTAGTACCAGTTAGGGTCCCCGGGTCCTGATCCCACGTAATGACTCGACTCGGAACTCTGCTACCATTCCATCGCTCTCGCCGCCGTGGCTCCCAAACGCTGCGAGGGCCTTCGTCTCATGCAAGGTACTCGTATTGACTCGTGCGGGTTCTTGTATGCTTTATTCTCTCGACACGACTATTTTGTTATTTTTTTAGAAGTTCACAGTATTGATTATGTTCTTGTGGCTGCTGTTTTTCCATTGCTTAGTTCATAGTCTGTTCAACTATCGAATTGTGAGACTCTTTAAACTCCAGTAACATCCAGTACTAGCTATTAAAAGTAGACACAATCATACAGGTAGAAATTTTTACGAATGCTGTTTGTTTTTAGATTTCACATACTTTGCTTCAAATGGTTTATGGTCCTTGATTACACAAATGATGCTAAATACTTATGATTACCTGCAGTGGTTCCGGCGCGTTAGGAACGTATTCTGTGTGCAAACGACTGTCACCCTTACCATCCATTCAAGACATGGGTGTGGATGAGAGCGGATGTGCGCTGCTAGTATGAAACTGTGCTCCTGTACCCAAGACATCTTTTTCATTAGGACTTAATCTTTTCGTACTTGAGCACCAACATCTCTTATTCAGAAACGCTCTCCTCTCTTAACACGACCATTTTCAAAGGCTATAAAAACAATTAGTCCGGTTCTCAAGACTGTTTCTCCTTTTAATAACGTATACATTTGTTAAGCTGTCTGTAGTGTCGTAGAAACACATATGTTGCATCTCTCACATAACACGGTGATGTACTGAAATTCTAGAATATACGAAACAGAGAAAACTTACACAATATACGCAGCATTTAAGCAATTATAATTTTTCTTGTCAGTATAGTATCAACCTGCATTGGGAGACTGGTTGGCCAAAAAGTCAAAATACGGATACATACTTCTTCCTCCACGCCCACCACACTTCATCACGCCACAAGACACATCACAAGAACTCACCGCACCACACCACCACTTTCGTCCTCCTCAGTATATAGAACCATCATTCTTCCATCAATAATTCCCACTCGAAAAACACACAAGACGTCTCCACTTAATGCTGACAAGCACGTGACTCTGACACAGCAACAAAAGAACATGGAAATCAAAGCATCACGCGAACGAAATGCACTCAGGGCCTGCACTTCCACCACTTCCACCGACAGCACACTTCACCGCTTTCATCACGCTACACCTCACTGGCCTGCTTGCACCTTCACCTTAAACATACAAAACCTAAAGGAAATTAAGATAATATATAATAAAATGAGGGAAACTAAGAGAAACGGTGATTAACACGTGGCGGATTCTGTATGAAACACGCATTTATTTCCCCACCTATATTCTCATCCATGAATTTCTTTAATGTGGACAGCAATGAAGTCCACTCAAAAAATGCTTATTATTATAGATTTTCTCCTGTAATCTCTCACTTATCCCTTTAAATAAATGTAAAAATAAAATCAACCTACGAGAGGAAACACAATGAGGTGACGAGGAGTAAAGCAAAGACTATAACAGCAGCAACAACAGCAGCAACCTGAATAAAGTAGTTCCGAGGCAAAGCTGTCTTATGAATGATTTGCGAGCTGTTTTATTGTAAGATTTTCTCCGGTTTTACATTTTATCTTTGTGTCGTCGATGGAAATGTATTGTTATTGGTGGTTGGATTTGAAGGGATGACTGTGCACTTCCCCTTCCTCCGGGAAAAGCGTCTGTACAAGGATTATCCATCAGTCACTAGTACGTGCATCGGGAAGGAAAGGGGAATTTATATTGCGCGCCAATTTAATCTGAATTCACTGAAGACGTGGATCACCAGAGGCCACTCACATCGCAGGCTACTCATATTGCAGGTTCCAGCGACGAGACGCTGCACGGCATGTATAGTCCACTTCAACCTCGGAAAGCAGCACCGTGGCGGAGGAGGAGGATGTGGTGGTGGTGGTGGTGGTGGTGGTGGCTATGTCCAGTAATAGGTTAACTTAATAACTTCTTTTTATTTATATAATTGTTCTGAGTTTGTGTATTTTTTTTTTCCCTTTAGTTTGAAGTACTCTGGTCTGTTTACAGTCAGCGAGCAATTTAGTGACGCAGAGTATTAAGAGATATAAGAAATAATGATTAAAGAAAGGCACAGGACGGTGGAAGTGGAAGGGGCACGTTACTTGACTTAGCTGTCACAGAAAGAAAATTAAACATTATTTCTTCAACACGTCAGCTTTCTTTGGACAAGTAAATCGTATTCATTGATTGATTCATGCAGCAAGTTCACCACCACCACCACCACCACCTCCTCCTCCTCCACCACCATCACCTCCTCCTCCTCCTCCTCCTCCTCCTCCTCCTCCTCCTCCTCCTCCTCCTCCTCCACTACTACCCAGGTATTGATAAATGTCCCTGCATTCGCTACAGGTGTTCCATTGACTGCCGTGTGTGGTTTGCATGCGTCGTAATCAATGTCATAGTATCGGAGTTTGAATGAAGTAGAGTCGTGGTGCAATAGTGATAGGAGAGTCTTAAGCTTCAGATTCGAGAGTGAAGTTAATGAATCCGTGTTGATAATGTATGATTTTTCTTTAATTGGTGATGATGCTCTTTATTATTCGTTTGTCAGTGAAGAAAAATAATGCTCAAATGTTGTTTATGCTGGAACTTGTGTATGATTTCTTTCACCATGAACCATTTTTTTTTATGTGACAAGCTTGAAGAGAGACACTCCGAACCTCCACACTCGGCACCTGTGATTGCTAATAGTACTTTTGACAGCCGTTCACTTACTCAGCTAATCCTCATGCACCCACCCTACTTATACTCTCTCTTTTCTGTGTAAGCTCGCGACGATGTATCAACATTTCCTGCTTCACACAGTCCCACCCTCCTATCCTACATCATCCCTCTTTCCACCTCCCCACCTCGTATGAAGTCCGCACTCTCTTCCACTTCTTCTCCCTCCCTCGCCCCTCCCTTCTGCACTATCACGCTGCTCTTGACCAATTTATACCTTTCCTCATGGCCAGCTGTTAACGAGTGTTCCATCAGTTTCCCTGCTCTCCCTCACCCTGCTTGCATTTGCATTCCCAAGCTCACTTAGCTAATTTGCATGCTTTTGTTGCCTGCACTGTCTTACCTGGAAAGTGTGTCTTTGATTAACATATTCTCATTTGCGTCCTGATATTTGTAGTTCCTGCTGTGTTGTAATCCTTTTATCTTTCCCTTTTTGGTTTTGTTTTTATGTTTAGAAAATAATGCATATGTATAATGACTTACCTAATGACAGATGTGCGCACGTAGACACACACACACACACACACACACACACACACACACACACACACACACACGAACGCGCAGATTTGTAAGAGGAATGTGTCTGCCTTTGAAGTGTATATCTGAAAGTATTGATGATTTTCTGGTTTCTTGATTACGTTTTCATCGCCGAGTTCCTTCCCTTCCTTATGGTCAGTTATTACAAAGCTCAAGATACTGTTAATTATTCCGTGTAGTTTCGCCTCTCTGTAATTTTCAATGATGTACTTCGGGTGTCGATAATCATTCATCTAACGCCGCTCGTCTGTGTTCTCTTATGTATTGAACTTTTTCTTTCTTCTTTATCACGTCACCTAACTTGGAATTGCAAAGCGTACGTGATGAGGACGCAGGCAGAGGCAGAAAAAAAAAGTAGGAGAATGTTTTGTTGTAAGATCAAGACACGAGTATACTTCACAAATGTTATTCTACTCTCTCTCTCTCTCTCTCTCTCTCTCTCTCTCTCTCTCTCTCTCTCTCTCTCTCTCTCTCTCTCTCTCTCTCTCTCTCTCTCTCTCTCTCTCTCTCTGCACGTAGGTGGAATTCAGGTTGCGCTTCGTGATTTTTGTACACTTCCCTAAAAAATGTTCCCAAAATAGCACTATTGGATTTTGTTATCCTTAAAAAGAAGAGTCAGCCGGAGATCGTTCTTATTACACTCTTCACACAACAACGCTGGAAAGATCAGCTCAATCCTGACAATGTACCATGACTTTGCACCTGAGCCTCTCATAGAACAAAGAGAACTGACAAGACGTACTGTATGTTTCTCTTGAGTTATCGTTGAGTAGATGCCAAATAATCCTGTTTTAGGTCATAAAAGATGAATTAACGGAAGCAGAATAAGCTATGAAGTCTATACGTGACTGTTCCTGTATGTCACTCAAGTATCTATATTCACGTATTATTTTTAAAGCTCGCTAGTAACTATGGCCTGGCAAGCTAATAGTTATTTGAAGGAAACTCGTACTTATCAACAACATCTTTGGAAACTGAGATCTATTATGGTGTAAACAGTGGTACAGTGGAACCATACGTGCTTTGGGGTCCGAGGGGTCTCTAAGCGCACGGGTTCGAATCCTGTCCACGGTCCGAGTGTAGGTTGAGCTTCCTCACTCGGGGCAACGGTTTCCTAGCGGGTGGGCTTTGAGATAGGAGGTACCACAAAAAGTATCCCCTTTAGACCATAAGTTCCTGTGAAAAGCCCACATGGTATAAATAAAAAAAAAACAAGGAATAAATACAAATAAATTTCTTGGGTAAGTCATTGAAATACCGCATATTACTGTTTTGACTTGTTGAATCGTGCCATTTGCCGGATTTCATGCCTGGAGTTGATGACGAATTAGATTGTTATTGGTTGTCAGTGATGGTAAGTGAAGAAAGGTGGAAAAAAGTTCTATGTTTTATGAAAGATTGATCCTCACTTCTGCCTTCCCTGCATTCTTCACGCTGCCCAGATACACGTTCGCCCTTTAACTGTGCGAAATGGAATGGTGTTTGCTGCATTCAATATCGTAAAGTGGTTCGGGAAAATCGCGATACAGACAGATAGACAGACAGGCAGACTGGGAACTTTTGGCTGGTTTCATAATCTATAGTGGTAGTAGTAGTAGTAGTAGTAATAGTAGTAGTGATGGTGGTGGTGGTTTATCTCTTTCAGTATATTAAAGCTTTCATAATCAAGTCAAAATCACCACCACCACCACCACCACCACCACCACCACCACCACCCACCACCATCACCCTTCCAAACCTTACTTCTATATACATTTCAAGCACCTAGATTTGACCAACCTCTCTTATGCATTGGTATACTCTCACTACTCACACCACGGGTACTTGTTGACCTCTCATTTATCGCGTCCGTCCATTACTTTCTTTTCGCACCATGAACGAATCCATTGTTGTATGAATTTATTAACTTTTGTTCTATATATCCTTGGTGTTCTGAATGGTCATGGTGTTGGTCCACTCTTTTGCCATCCATCTCCTCCCTCTAAAGTTACTGACGAGAGGAGGAGGAGGAGGAGGAGGAGGAGGAGGAGGAGGAGAAGAAAAAATATGTGTAAGATATTTTTTTGTGCTATCTTTTTCTTGTTTTCCAGTTTTATCTGTTTACTTTTATGAAAGGAAAGAAGAAAAGGATGTGAAGATGATGAAAAGAACGATTGGTAAGAGAGGAAGGGAAGGAGAAGAAAGAAAACGAGGAGGATGGAAATTAAAAGAAGAAAGAGGAGGAGGAGGAGGAGGAAATTGAGAAGAGGAGGAGAAAGACAAGGAGTAGAAAGAAAAGCAGGAAGGAGAACAAGAAAACGAAAAGGAGGAAGCTGAGAAGAAGTAAGGTTAGGCGGTGGTGGTGGTGGCAACTGCGGTCAAGTCTGCCAGCCAACACTGAATGCACCCCTCCTATTCCCTGACCCTGAAGAAGACCACCCCTTCCTATACCTAAAGAACCCCCAACTCCCTCTCTCTGTCCCTAAAGATTCCCCCTAACCCCCTTTACCTGTCCTTGGCTCTTAATGGCCCCGTCTGATGTTTAATGAGTTTGTTCTCACTTCATTGCTCATAAATACTAAAAGCTCACCTGTTGCATTACCGCCTTCCCTGCCAGCCACTTCACTTTCTCGCGTGTTTCTATCTTCGCTTTTTTTTTTTTTTCTTATTCTTTTCTTCGTTTAGTGTATGTGGTCATCAATAAATGTTTAAGTGTTTCATTTTACGTGTTTCAAATGTTTTCGTTCTTTCCATCTTTCTTCTTTTTGTATTCTTTTATGTTTCTTATTTATATTTCTCTTGGTTTTTCCTTTCCTTGTTATATAGTTTTTTTTTATTCTACATTTAGTATTTCTGCAGCTTTACATTTTCTTTTTTATCCTTCTATTGATATTTATTCCAATCGTTCCAATTTGTTTTCTGTTTTTTTTCTTGTCACTACGCTGCAAAATTTAATATATGTGTCAGTGTGTACGTGTGTGTGTTTGTATGCATGTCCACGCACCCATACACCTGTTATCTTGCTATGGTTTCTGTGATGTTACCTGTATTATTCCTTGTTTCACCTGTACGTATATTCTTTTTTTAAATTTATTGCACTTTTAGTAGGAATTTATTCATCTCTTCTCGTTTCACTTTTAGTCACTTTACCTTAACTATCAACATCTAACCTAATGACATCTCACATGCTTAACTTGATTTAGAATTATCCAAACCTTAACCTAACTTATTTATTTAACAACCTATACTAATATAACTTATCTTGGTTTCTATTTCTTCATTTCCCGATTTATCAACCTATTTGCTCCCTTAACCCTGCCCAGTTACTACTACTACTACTACTACTACTACTACTACTACTACTACTACTACTACTACTACTACTAACAACACTACTACTACCACTACTACTACACCAACACACACCACCACCACCACCACCACCACCACCACCACCAACACCACCACCACCAACAACAACAACAACAACAACACACACACACACACACACACACACACACACACACACACACACACACACAGCTCCCACTAAAGGTGTCATTATGGTGCTAACTGTAAACAGGTTCACTGCTAATTGAGTCACCTGATGATTAGTTACTTAATTTTGCGTGTATTAGCTCGTCCAGGATTAATCTGCTATTGTACTCTGGCAACCTTGTGTGTGTGTGTGTGTGAGAGAGAGAGAGAGAGAGAGAGAGAGAGAGAGAGAGAGAGAGAGAGAGCGCACTGAAGTAAAGGAAACTCAAACTCCAAATAGACATGAAATTGAAATTACCACGGGATTACTATTATTATTATTATTATTATTATTATTATTATTATTATTATTATTATTATTATTATTATTATTATTATTATTTGTTTATTTATTTATTTTTTCATAATCATATTTATTTCCAATTTTTTTTCATGAAGACTCGTATGACTTCAGCCAGACTATGTATTCGTGTATATCCAGAAACGCCGTGGTACAGTGGAACCATGCGTGCTTGGGGTCCAAAGGGTCTCCAAGCTCACGGGTTCGAATCCTGTCCACAGTCCGAGTGTAGGTTGGGCTTCCATACTCGGGGCAACAGTCTCCTAGCAGGTGGGCTTTGAGATAGGTGGTACCGTAAAAAGTATCTCCTTTAGCCCATAAATTCCTGTGAAAAGCCCACATGGTAAAAATAAAAAAAAAAAACCTTGATTTTCCTCACCATCCTCTGCACAACCCAATGGAAGAGTTTAAAAGTCCCTGTTGTTGGCAAGAAAAGAGAGGCTGTTAGGGGTGAGAGGAAAGAAGAAGATTAGGAAGCTGAAGAAGGTGAAAAAGAAGGTTAAAAAGCTTAGGAAGGTGAAAAATAAGGAAGACAAGGTGAACAATAAGAAGAAGAAGATGATGAGGATGATGGAAAAAATGAAAAAAAATAGAACAAGGTAAAGAAGAGCAACAAGAACAAGCACATAAACAAGAATAAGGACCGAAACCAAAAGAAAGAAGGGGGAAATAGATGAATTAGAAAAAGACAAAAAGAAAAGGAAAAAATATACATGTATCAGAAGATAAATCTAAAGAGCAAGAGAGGGAGGAATAAGAGGATAAAGGAGAGGGAGAAGGAGGTCGGAGAAGAAGAGGAGGAGCCACCAATAGCTAGCTCCTCCTAATTATCTCCATGCTAATCAGATGCTGAGAGATAATGCGAGAGGAATAAGGCGGCGGGGAGAAAAGCTGTGACAAAGATAGCCTTGTGAAGGAAAGAAGGGAAGAAGGGCGGTGTCGGAAAGGAAGGGAAGGGAAGGGAAGGACGAGAGGAATAAGGCGGAGAGAAAGCTGTGTCAAAGATAGCCTGACTTGTGAGTGAAGGAAGGGAGGAAGGGGCGGGATCGGAAGGGAAGGGAAGGGAAGGGGAGAGGAAGAAGTTAGCGGCAAGAGCTGTGACAAAGATAGCCTGATTTGTGAGGGGAGGAAAGGAAGAAGGGGCGGGATCGGAAAGGAAGGGAAGGGAAAGGAAGGGCGAGAGGAAAAAGCCAGTGGGGAGAAAAGCTGTGTGACAAAGATAGCCTTGTGAGTGAAGGAAGGGAGGAAGGGGCTGTGTCGGAAAGGAAGGGAAGGGAAGGGAAGGACGAGAGGAATAAGGAGGAGAGAAAAGCTGTGACAAAGATAGCCTGACTTGTGAGGAAAGGAAGGGAGGAAGGGCGGGATCGGAAAGGAATGGAAGGGAAGGGAGGGAGACTTGAAGATTATTACTCTCTCGATCTCCTTACCTCACCTAACCTCACAGAATCTTACTTTGTGTTAACCTCATTGCTCTTATTTTTTCCGCATCCTTATCATTTGTATATTGACTACTTTAAAATATTCAGCCGCTTCAACAAGTAGGAATGCGTCAGAACTTCGGAGGTAGCGTATGTCATTTTTTTAAAGTGAATATTTAGCTTTTGGTATGAAATTATTGTGGTCTCACTTCGCGTATCTTTATTCCTCTCTCATTAATTAAACGTATTCTTCAACCACGCGCCATGCCTTTCTTCCTCATCCATGATCCTCTTTGCCTCTAATCTCTCTCTCTCTCTCTCTCTCTCTCTCTCTCTCTCTCTCTCTCTCTCTCTCTCTCTCTCTCTCTCTCTCTCTCTCTCTCTCTCTCTCTCCTGGTTGGCTTCCTCACCTTTTCACAGGCATCCTTGCTTTATCCTTCTTCTTCGTCTTCTTCTTCTTCTTCTTCTTCTTCTTCTTCTTCTTCTTCTTCTTCTTCTTCTTCTTCTTCTTCTTCTTCTCCTTCTCCTTCTCTTCCTCCTCTTCATCCTCATTTCTTGCTCACTTAAATACCTGCGTCAGATCACCTCCACCACCTCTTGTTGTCTTATAGGAGGAACCGGTACCGTGTAAATTTTCCCCCTCTCTTTTTCGTAACCCTTTCCCCTCTATCTCGCTTCTCCTCCTTCGTCTTGTTTCCTTTTTTCCTTCCTCTGGCTTTTTTTTTTCTTATGTTTCTTGCACGTATTTCTTGGTGCCTTCGTTAATATATTCTCGTCTTCCTCCTCTGCTTCTTTCCTCCTCTTCCTTTTCCTCTTCCTTCCACTCCTTCTTTCTCTATTTATGAAGGTGCAACGCGAAGGAAAATTAGACTAGGATTTTCTAACGGAGATGTTCTGTAAGTAAGAAACAAGTGTGTGTGTGTGTGTGTGTGTGTGTGTGTGTGTGTGTGTGTGTGTGTGTGTGTGTGTGTGTGTGTGTAAAATATTTTCTAAGATGAGATGGAGAGGTATATAAATAGAACGGAGAAGGAGTATTGCATAGGAAAAACGTTTGTGACTTGCTGTGAAGGAAGGTAAACAAATAAAAAGGTGAAAGTTTAAAATAGATATGGAGAAAAGATATAATAAACTATCTCATATTATTTTGCACCTTATCTTTTTGCCACCGAATATATTTTCCTTATAATCACACGTAAGACTTTTCATATATACATTTTCTACAACGGTCACTAACTTAACTATGGCTGCGAAAACACAAAATGATTATTATATTCTCCCTATTTTTACCACCTTTTCCACTACGGTGGGGTAGTGGTAAAGGTGGTGAGCGTGGGACAGGGCAGACATCCATGCGTAGGTTCGAATCACACCACGTGCCGTCTTGAAACTTTGTTGTTTACCGAGTGGTTTCCTACATGTCACCATGATACTCAGGTTTTAGGTGGAGGTGTAATTGCTTTACACCAAAGATGCGCTTGGGTGGTGATATGAGCCCTAGTATGGGTACCACTATAGATAAAATTGCCACCTCCGCTAATGAGTGGAAGCTGGACAGCGCTTCCCATGATTTTCAAGTATACCTACAGGTGCTATAGGCTATAACATAAAAAAAACCACAAACTATTTCTAAATCACTTACGAAATTTTAGACATTTATTCTTCACTACATTACTTCAGTAGCTTGGTAACCAATAGACGACAATACTAACCTTATAATTCCCTACGTTTTACAATGTACTTTGGAACATAAGAACGAAAGAAAATGAGGAAAGTTGCGAGAGGTTGTCAGGCATACACGTGCCAGTCATTGTATGAGCAAAGCTACTTAATTCAATCTATCATTCTTGTCCATTTATTTGCCTAATCTTCTTTTAAAGCTCCCTATTGACTGAGCACTAATAACATGATTACCGAGTCCATTGTTAGGGAACCAATTCCTTCCCATTTCTTTCCTAAAACCTGAATTTATCAAGCTTTAAGCCATTACTTCTGGTTCTTATGTATCCATGAAACAATTCATTAACAACATTATAAACGCACACACAGAAAAATATAAAGAAGAAATTAAATTCGTCGGTTTTAGATTACAAACAACTCAAGCTAACTACAAAAAAAACACGTCTATAAAAACAAGCTAATGAACGGTAACGAAATTAATGAAAGGGCTAATTAACTGTGGACTTGCTAATCACTTCAAGGGTTTGCATGTGTCAGACAAGACGAGACAAGACATGACACGCTGCAGACTCGAGACACCCATCGCACACTGATTAGAGGAGACACGAAGCGAGCTGAATACATAGGCGGAAATGCAACGATGGATATAAAACACACACACACACACACACACACACACACACACACACACACACACACACACACACACACACACACACACACACACACACGTACTGTCCTGCGGTAGGTGGTACGTTAGTGTTAATGGCTGGAGGGGTGCCAAGCAGTGGTGGTGGTGGTGGTGGAGGTAGTTGTTGTAATGTTTGTTTGGGTGATAGTGTAATGGGTGCTGAAGTTAGTGGTATATAACCCTGCCCTATTTTTTCTTTTTTTGTGTGGTGGGGGGCGGAAGGGGAGGGTGTGTTGGTTGGTTGTGGGGTATTGGTGATGATAATGGTGATGGGAGTAACGCTGTTGCTCGTGGTGGTTGACATGTGCTGTGTGCTTGTGTGTCTTGTGGTTTTAATAATTTTGTGTTTTATTCGTTTATTAACATGAGGCACAGCTTGAGTCACATAAGACCATAAGTGAATTATTAGACTGCAAAATCCTAATTACTTAACACAAGGCGGCACTGTAGTAGTAGTAATAGTAGTAGTAGTAGTAGTAGTAGTAGTACATGCAGTAATAATTAACAATGTTGTGTTGTTACTAGTGGGATTTACGTGGTAATTTGGGCAACACTCGTAGGCGATAACGATAACATAGCTGGCAGTGGTGTCGTGTGGTGTGGTGTTGTGTTGTGTGTACTGCGTCATGGTACAGAGGTAGTGGTGGCGGTAGTGGTGATGGTGGCAGTGCGTACATAGGTGTTGCATGTTTGTCGTGTTGCTAAAGGGGAGGAGGAAGGGGAAGAGTAGTAGCAGGAGGAGGAGCAGTAGCAGAACAGTAGCAAGTCGTCACGCACCAATACACACACACACACACACACACACACACACACACACACACACACACACACACACACACACACACACACACACACACACACCACAAAGTACCTCTCTTCACAATCGTGTGGATGGAAATACAAGCGACATCCCGTTTCAGGCATCTTGATTCCCTTGAGCCAGTGTAATAATAGCATTACAGGAGCAATGGCAACATAATTACCCAGAGTGCTCACACCCGAGGGAGGGATGGCGAAGGAGGAGGAGCAGGAGCAAGAGGAACAGCAGGAGGAGACGGTAGGTGTCCTCCTGAGAGACGGTCTGCTTTACGTGTCCAATTATAAACGGGAAATTGGTGAATATCGGGAGTGAGGAGGTGCTCAACACACTCTAATTACATCTGGCTTTAGGTAATGCCATACAGCAAGTGTCAATAGTCTAGCGGCGCCAAAGAGGGCATTATGAACCCAGGACGCCATCGGGAGTCGCTTTAAGTACCAGTGAGAAGGGGAAGCAACACGGTAGGAAGGAAGGAAGGAAAGGAAGCGAAAGTAAGGGTGTGGATTAAGAGGGAGATAGGGATTAGTAGAGACGGGGAGGCGACAGAAAGGGAAGGGAATGAACGGAGAGGAGCGAAGGAAGGACACTGGGTCAGAATGGATTGAATGAGATTAAGATATTAAGCACAGCGGATGAGAATAGAATAAAAGAGAGAAGAAAAAATAAGACATAGAAAGATCAGAAGAACTAGAAAGGAAAGAGAAGCGACGAAAATAGAAGGGATCAGAAGAGCAGAGGTAAGAAAAGGAAAACTTAGCAAGACGAGAAGAAAAAAAAAAAGAGAAAAAGGACAAAGAAAGAAAAGGAAGCGAAAGACAAAAGCTAGGACAGAAAAGACACGAAGTAAAAAAAAAAAAAAAAAACAAAGATGACGAATAAAGGAGCAGATGTAAAGGAGTCAGAGTCGGAAAGGCGTCAAAAAGGGAAAGTAATAAAGGGAAAGGAAGGTAAAGGGAGCGGCGTGCGGCTGTTGGGTGGTGTGCAGCTGTAACCTACCGTGGACTATGGGGCTGAGGAACTACAGACTGATGTATTATGACGTCAGGAGGAACACGCATGTGGGACTCAGGGAGGAGGAGGAGGAGGAGGAGGAGGAGGAGGAGGAGGAGGAGGAGGAGGAGGAGGTCAGTCAGGGGGTCAGTTTGCGTGTCTACGGACGAAGCGACAAGACGACTAAATTAGCCCCAAGCGATGACGTGTCCCTCTGCTCCCCTGATTACCCGTCTAGAACCTCGTCAGAACCTCGTCAGAACTCCGCCTTTCTCTCTCTTCTACGAGCCACTAGCCTGCTTCTTCCCTGTGTGTGTGTGTGTGTGTGTGTGTGTGTGTGTCTCTTTCCTTTACATTTGTGCTCCTTGACATCTCCGCTGGAAGCCAACACAACCACCACCACTACCACCACCATCACTACCACGACCACCACCACCACCAAAGCCAGCCAGTCAAGCAACAGTCCGTAATCACAGTCACGGTGCAGCAGCGAGTAACTCCGCGGCATTACGGGAAGAGCAGTTTCATGCAGCTGATGACCCCCGTAAACACTCGTCTTATTTCTCGAGCAGGGGGTGCCACGAGGGTTGGAAGAAGGGAAGAAGGGTGCCAAGGAGAGCGGGGGAAGAAGAACCGTGCATGGCAAAGAGGGAAGGCGGAAAGGTGCTACGGAGAAAATGAGAGAAAAAGATGCCTGACGGGGAGGGAGGAAGGGTCTCAAGTAGGAAAGAATGCAGGAAGAGAGATGGCGGAGAGGGAAAACGGAAACGAGGGTGCCATAAGGAGAAGAAAGGTGTCGGTGGAGGAAGGAAGGTAGGAAGGAATAAGAAAAGGTTGTACATGAGAGAAGGAGAGGGAAGGAAAGGAAGGGAAGGAAGGAAGGGGAACCAGACTTACGAGTACATGTATTAAACTTATTGGCCAGCGTGCGAAACAATGGGAAAATGAATAAATGAATAAACTAGAGATAGAAAATTGATGACAAAATACGAATTGCTTACATGCCTTCAGAATATTGAGAAAAAAGAAGAAAAAGGTGAATGAATTTAAAGTGAAAAGCGAAACACGAAAAAAAAAGAGAGAGAAAACCCGAAGGAAAAGTGGAAGTAGGAAAGGAGAGAAAATGAGACAAGGGGCGAAGATGAAGCAGGAAGAATGTAAAAAGATGAAAGGTAAAACACAAAGTACAAAAGGGGAGAAAAGGAGAAAGGAAGAGTTACAAGAGGAGAAGAACGACAGGAGGAGGAGGAGGAGGAGGAGGAGGAGGAGGGAGGAGAAGGGAGGGAGGGGAGGGAGAGGCTGTAATTAACGCCAGTTTATGGAGTAGGAGAGGTGACGGAGGAGGAAATTACCTCCCGTCTTCACTCCTTGCATGGGTCTCTCTCTCTCTCTCTCTCTCTCTCTCTCTCTCTCTCTCTCTCTCTCTCTCTCTCTCTCTCTCTGTACCTCCTCCTACTATCACTTTTATGAATAATTATGATAATAACAATGCAACACTACTACTACTACTACTACTACTACTACTACTACTACTACTACTACTACTACTACGGCAATAATAATAATGATAATAATAATAATAATAATAATAATGATAATAATAATAACAATAATAAAAATAATAATGATAATAGCAAACCACCACCACCACCACCACCACCACCACCACCACACAGCATTATGGTCTATGGAACTTATTTTCCTTTTCTTATTTGTATTATGCTGTCATTAATTTTCATCACCATTACTCCGCTATATCCCCGCTGGATAATAGCTATTCTCTCTCTCTCTCTCTCTCTCTCTCTCTCTCTCTCTCTCTCTCTCTCTCTCTCTCTCTCTCTCTCTCTCTCTCTCTCTCTCTCTCTCTCTCTCTCTCTCTCTCTCTCTCTCTCTCTCTCTCTCTCTCTCTCTCTCTCTCTCTCTCTCTCTCTCTCTCTCTCTCTCTCTCTCTCTCTGTGTGTGTGTGTGTGTGTGTGTGTGTGTGTGTGTGTGTGTGTGTGTGTGTGTGTGTGTGTGTGTGTGTGTGCTTCCTGTTTCCTATCTATTTTTTTCTCTACCATGTTTTTTCTTCCTTTTATTGGTTTCTCACATTTGTTTTACTCTCTTGTATCCTCTTTACGTCTTTCTTTTTTTTTACACTGCTCTTATTTCATTCCTTTTATCTTATTTCCTTCATTCGTTTGCTGATTCCTTCTTTATTTCTTTCCTCTACACTTTTTTATAGTCTTTTCATTCATTCATTCATTCGTCCTTGTCTTTCTTTTTTCCCTAAACTTCCCTGTGTGTGTGTGTGTGTGTGTGTGTGTGTGTGTGTGTGTGTGTTGCGGTTACTGCTATAGTGTTAGTCAGAGAGAGAGTCTTGTAGATTAATATGATAGGCAGACGAAATAAGTAGATTAGAACACGCGAGGTCGGCCAGCCAGTCAGCCAGCCAGCCAGCCCTATAAAGACACATTCACAAAAAAGAAAACAGACTCTATTCCTTTCCTTCCCTGACAATGAGACGAGAGACAGAGAGACATAGAGAGAAAGGGGACATCGCGTGCACTAGTCGTGTCCCAATCTATCTAGCGTACCTTCCTTTGGAGTTTTGAGTGATTGACAAAATGACCGAAAGGATAAGATAAAGGAGAGAGAGAGAGAGAGAGAGAGAGGGAGAGGGAGAGGTACCGTGAAGAGGGCGCAGCGTGGCGACCAAGGGGAAACTGAACAGAGTCAACACAAACCCCAGAGAAAGATAAACAATCATCGTGGAAAGGAAAGGAAGAACGGGAAGGACAGAGAGAGAGAGAGAGAGAGAGAGAGAGAGAGAGAGAGAGAGAGAGAGAGAGAGATGCACAAACTTCACACACACACACACACACACACACACACACACACACACACACACACACACACACACACACACACACACACACACACACACACACACACAGCAGAGTGAAATAGGTACAGGTAAATAGACACATAGATACAATAGATTTGGACAGAAAATAGAGATAATAGGAACAGTCTAACAGAAACACTACCACACGCCTTGATACTACTACTACTACTACTACTACTACTACTACTACTACTACTACTACTACTACTACTACTACTACTACTACTAACATCACCACTAAATCACAAATATGGGCAACTTCAAAACGAAAATTAATACCAGATTGTTTCGATACTAGTAGTTGTAATAGTAATCGTAGTAGTAGTAGTAGTGGTGGTGGTGATGGTGGTGGTGGTAGTGATGGTACTGCTACTGACAAGACGCAGCAAAACTCCCCGCTCAACCTTGACTTGTATCTCGGACAATGCAGAGGCAACGTGGTCATGACGGAGGTAATTTGCTAATTGGATAGTAACTGGCTATTTGTACTTCGCTATCGTGACTGTCTGCCGTGGGGAGGAGAGAGGGGAAGGGTCGGTCAGGGACAGGGACGCCGCACGAGGGGAGAAGGGGAGTAAGGGGCGAGGAAAGGAAAAGACACAGGGAAGAAAGAAGCCCTGAAGGGGAAGACGGCAGTGAAGCGAAGGGTGAAGCTCTCTTGCATCATTCTCGTGCCTTACTGCTGGTGCCTTGCGTGCGTGAGTTATTGGTGGGGGTGGTGAGAGGGGAACCGTGGGGAAGTGAGGGTATGGAGGGCAAGGGGAAGGTGAGGGAGTATGGGGAGGAGAGTCCGTAGAATTAAGGGGTGTGAGGTGCTACTTGGAATGGGAGAAAAGGTGGAGGTCCAGAAGAAATTGAAGGGTTAAAAGTAGAGTGCTGTGAGATTAAGTGTGTGTTTGCTTACGTGTGTGCGTGTGTGTGTGCGTTTGCGTTTGTATTGGTTATATTGTTTAGTTTTCTCTTTCTTCCTTTACGTTTCTCTTGCTTATTCTTCGCTTTGTGTTTCCTCAGGCACACAACACTCGTACAGATGCAACGTTCAGTCAGTCACTCCTCCACTTCTGCTTTACTTTTACTTGCCTCCCTCCTTCCTCTGTCATTTATTTTCAGCTTTTTTCCCTTCACACTTCTTTTTTAATTCTTTGAGTTTCCCTTTTGACTGCCAGTTTCTCTTTCCCTTGCTGTTTTACATTCATATTTTCCACTTTTTCTTTGAGTTCTCCCTTTGCGTATTTTCTTATTTTCTCATACAGTTTTCAGTTTTTTTTTTTGCTTTAAACTATTCTTTTTTTTAGTTCAACCTGCATTCTGACCCGTTCTCCTTTTCCTTTTAACCATATATATTTTTTTCCTCTCTCTCTTCTCTCTCTTTCTCTTTCTCTGACGTATCCCAGTTTTCCCTCCTCTCTCCCTTTCGATTTTCCTTGTTTTTCTCTCGTCCCTCTTCCTCTTTCCATTCCCTCTTCCTCTTTCCCTTCCCTCTTTGGCTCCCCTCACACTTTATTGCCCCTTCTCTTGCCATCTCCCTCGCTTAGCCAGTTAAGTCTTCCTGTTTCTCCCCCTCTTTACGTATCACATATTCTTCTTAATCATCCATTTTCTTCCCTCTACTCTATTTTTGTCGTCTGTACTCCCATCCTCTTCTCAGCGCATCTCGTAATATCATATTTATCTTAGCAATTCATTTTCTCTCTACGTGTTTCACGCCTGCCCCCCCCAAAACACTTTTTTCTTCGTCTCCTTTTTTTTTTTTTTTTTTAGTGTTTTAAATGTTTGTTTTGTAGTTTTTGTATTTTTGGACTCTTGTATGTTCTTTCTGCATTTTTTTCTCTTTCTCATCTCTCTTTCTTTCCTCGAGGTAATTGGTTTTCGCTGTTTATTTTGTATTTCTTTCTTTTTTTCTATTAATTTGCTTCTCTTTCTTCTTTTAGTTTTTTTTTTCCTTTTTTTTCATCTACTTTTTTTTTTGTAAACGCTTTTATCAGTATTTAATTGTCTGTATGTTTATCTATTTTCATTTCAACCCTTTAGATTTATTTGTACATCTTATTCATCTAATTCATATAATTTTTCATGTCTCATTTTGTCTCATTTATTATTTGAATGACCAGTTGATTTATGTTCTTAATTGTTTTAACATTTAGTTGTACTGTAAGTCTGTTGCGTCTCGTGTTTTTAAGTGAAGTTCAATTTTCTATAACTTGTTTTCTTCAATTTTTTTCTTATATATTTCTTTTCTTTTTGCTTTTTTTTTTACGTTACCACAAAATTAATTTCATAACATTGGATCAAAGTAATTCATCATCAACGTTCTTTTTTTTCTGTCCTACTTAATACTTTAGCTTCATTTCCTTTTGTGCTTTTTTTTTCCATTTTCTGTTTCTTCTTAGTCATCGTACCTAAGTAATTCATCATCAACGTGATTTTTTTCATCTTCCACTTAATATTTTAGCTTCATTTCCTTTTGTTTTGTTTTTTTTCCCATTTTCTGTTTCTTCCTAGTCATTGTACCTCCATTTCATATTGATTAAAACAAATTATTCCTTTTTTTTTTTTTTTTTTCTGGGGGTTAGTGAGGAAGGGGGAGGGGGGGTGGGGGTGGCTCCTCTCACTTTGTTTTCACGGAACCTTAATTCAGAATTTTTCCCCCCAGTGCTTTCAGTTTTCACGTAATTATGTTGTTTAATCATAATTTTCCCTGTTGTTTTTATGCAGGTTTCTCCTTATCTCGTGCACGTATTATTTTCTGCAAATTGTTTTGTTGATTCACTTGTTGCCCCAATTTACTACCGCACCGTTGTTATTATTTTTTCACTAGTCAATTTCTCTCTCTCTCTCTCTCTCTCTCTCTCTCTCTCTCTCTCTCTCTCTCTCTCTCTCTCTCTCTCTCTCTCTCTCTCTCTCTAAGTAGAAATACAAAATTAATAATTAGCAAAACAAAGGCTACAGAATTATTTACATCTGTTAAAGACTATACAACAAAAAAATGAATTAGAACATTTTGGCACCAGAAAAATAAGCCATTACAGGTAAGCACATCTGAATAGTTCCTTCGTATGCATTGATTTGTTTTTATATATTTCTATTTTAATTGTTCTGTATAGTTGACATGGAAGGTGGTGATTTTGAACTCTACATGCATGCAGTACTTATTCATCTTTTGTTTATTTATTTTCTTACTTTCTCACGTCAACGCGGTCTCACTTACAAGAATTAGCCCGTCAGCCCTTTGTTCCCCCCGCAAGACGCACAGTGTGATTCCACCTGCATTATTTAATCAAGGGAGCTTTGCCTGCATTACTTCCTAGACACTCAATAACGAGGTGCTGAAAAATACACTTGGTTCACCTGCCTTTCAATTTGCCAAGGCTGTCTGTTAGCTAGGTGTGTGTGTGTGTGTGTGTGTGTGTGTGTGTGTGTGTGTGTGTGTGTGTGTGTGTGTGTGTGTGTGTGTGTGTGTGTGTGTGTGTGTGTGTTTGGGTTTATAATCTTGAAGCAGCTGCTGGAATTGAATTAAGTACACACACACACACACACACACACACACACACACACACACACACACACACACACACACACACACACACACACACACACACGGTCGCTGTTTGTCTGTCTGTTTATTTATATGATTGTCTGTCTGTCTGTAGTCTGTCTGTCTATTTGTCTATTTATCTGTCAGCTTGTCTGTCACTCTACTTGCGTGTTTATCTGCTTGTCAGTCTCTCTCTCTCTCTCTCTCTCTCTCTCTCTCTCTCTCTCTCTCTCTCTCTCTCTCTCTCTCTCTCTCTCTCTCTCTCTCTCTCTCTCTCTCTCTCTCCCCTGTGTCTGTGTGTGGTGCACGCCAAAAAATAATAGACGCACACACACAAATACTCTATAGCGATACTGAAACAGTGGCGAATATTTTTTCCAACTTTTCGTCCATCAGTGTCGAGTAACAACCACTGAGCGCTGGAGGGGGGAAGGGCCTCGACCGGCGCCAATTAGGGATAGAAATGGGGAGGAGGGATGGGGAAGCGGGGCAGCGGCGGCAATGGTGAGTTCTGGAGGGAGAGGGAGAAACGGAGAGAGAGAGGAAAGGAAAATGAAGCGAAGCGATGCAAATAGAGAAAGAGACAGAGAGGGAGAGAAAGGATAAAAGATAACTTGAATTACGAACAGGAGGAGGAGGAGAAGAAGGAGGAGGAGAGAAGATGAAGGGAAAGAGAGGAAATGGGATGTTTATGGGTGATGGCTCGCGGGAGATGGGAGGAGTGAGGTGGAAGGAAAGTTAGCAGTGATAATGGAGGGATGAAGATGGATAACAGGGAGTGATGCGGCGCGATGGAGGGATGACAGCGTAGCGAGGGAGAGGGGAACTGGTGGCGCCTCCAGATGGTATAGTAGAATGTCCAGGTCTGCGAAAATGTATAATGTTGATAAGTATCATTAAATACTTCAATGCCATGGCGCGTTCTCATACTCATTCTGCTTACTATTTAGTGATTTTATACAGCTTCAGAAACTTATGTGGGGATTAATATAGTAAAGATTCTGGCCATTAATGTAAAGATTTCCATAGACCCTTCCTAAAATAAATATTTTTCTGATCATACCCAAATTCAAGATAAAAATGCGTCACACTACTGAAAAGGTTAAACACTTAAAACACTTCATTTCTTCTTTTCAGGACAATTTTCAAAGACCACGGAGATGATCAGCTGGGTTATAAAGTCCTTGTTTAACCATTAATAAAATCACAATAACTTGAGACCCACAATACCTTTCACTACAGCTTGTTGAAATGAATTAATGTACTGACACATTTCGCAAAACGTGTCTTAGTGTCTGGCATGGTGGTAGGAAGAAGAGCTGGACATTGATCTGATGGAGGAGCACAGATATCAGTGTGGAAGGCAGAGAAGGGGAAGAAAATGGGAAACTACGGGATGGAGTGGCAGAGAAGCAGGGTAGAAAGGAGCAGGGATATAGAAAGGTGGTAAAGAAAGATTTAAACAACTGTGTATCCAAATTTCATCTTGGTAAAATTTTTCTTTCCATTCCTAAAATATTACGCCGGAATTGAAAAACGCTTTCCTCTCTCACCATCACTACTTTCAAAAGGCTCTAGTTGAAGACTCCCATGTTTCTAAGGACATCTTTATGGTTTTTATGTTGGATTAGCAAGATTTCTTATTTATTTTAATGATAATCTGTTTTGGAAATCTTGCTACTTGTCTTTGTGGTCTTGAAGAATTGTTGTGTTAAGAGAGCAAGGTGTTTCTGAATATGCACGCTAGTCAGGTCAGATTAAGTTAGGGTAGTCTAGTTTTATGAAAATAAGATTAAGTTAGGTTATATGAGATTAGGTTAGGTTAGGTTAGGTTAGATGAAGTTAAGTAAAGCTAAAAAGTCATATTAGGTTAGATTGAGTTAAGTGAGATAATGCTACTTTTAGTCAGATTACGTGACATTAGGGCAATTATTTCTG
>NC_059269.1:7841128-7856128 GCF_017591435.1 Portunus trituberculatus | reverse complement strand
TGCTCGGACCATTAGCGCTGATGAATGCTTTGACGAGTGCTCTGTATAATGCCACGACAATAACCTGCACCATGCACCGCCACCACTGCCACTGCCACCGCCGCCATCACCACCACCACCACCACTACTACTACCACTGCTGCCCTCTGCTCTGGGATGCACCGGGATAAAAAATAAAAGGAAGAGAGGGAAAAAAAATCAGAGCTTTCAATGATTTAATTTCTGTTTGTGAGGCGTAGAGTGATTAGGATGGTGGCTGCGTGATACGTTACTGCTACCCTGTCCTGTGTTCTATCCCCCCTTCTCTCTCTCTCTCTCTCTCTCTCTCTCTCTCTCTCTCTCCTGTCGTGTGGTCTTTCATTCTCTTCCTCCTTCCCATCTCTCGTCATACCTTCTCTCACTCATTCATCCATTCACTACCATGCTCTTTCATTCTTCCAATCCCTCTCTCTCATTTATTCAGTCGTACCTTGCTTTTCATTATTTTCTCCTTCCTTTGACCTTTTTCTTAACATCTAGGCTATTTCTGTTCCCTATTCCCTTCTTAAACCCCTTCCGCACCGTGACTCGTTGCAATTTTAATTCTGCTTAGTACTTGGTGATTTTATACAGCTTCAGAAACTCATTGGGGGGATTAAAATAGTGAAGACTGTGGCTATTAATCTTGTGACTCCTTAGACCCATGCTAATGTGAATAAAACTCGTCTAATCATACTCAAAACTCATGGTAAAGATGCGTCCCTGTCCTCTTATCTATCCTTTCTTTTTATTCATTTTTCTCATAATTGTCTTTTATTTCTCCTCTTAAGAAATCGTTCACTCATTATTCACTATTTTATATTCCTTTTTCCCTTCTCTTTATCTCCTCTCCACTTTACTCCTTCATTTAATCTCCTCTCTCTTGCCCTTCATGAATTTTTCCTCCTCTTAGCACTATTCCTCCAATCCCTAATCCATCCAGCCTCCTCTGTAACCTTCCTCCATCTAGTCTTTCCTTTTCCTTCCTTCCTGCCTTCCTGCCTCCATTCCTTCCTTCCTTCCACACTCTAACACTAGCATTCTCTGCCTCTGCTATTCTCTCTCTCTCTCTCTCTCTCTCTCTCTCTCTCTCTCTCTCTCTCTCTCTCTCTCTCTCTCTCTCTCTCTCTCTCTCTCTCTCTCGAACATTCCTTCACTTTCTAAGCCTTCCACAGATCCTATTTTCGTTCCTTCCTTGTTTCATTTCTTCCTTGTTTCTTTTCCTGATTTATTCCTACGCCTTCACTCCTCATGACCACCCTTCCTTCCATTCTGCCTTCACACACACACACACACACACACACACACACACACACACACACACACACACACACACACACACACACACACACACACACACACACACACACACACACACACACACACACACACACACACACACACACACACACACACACACACACACACACACACACACACACACACGTATCCTCTCCTCGTCCCTCATTCTCTCCCTGTATTCTTTTTTTTCCCTCACTGCAATCTTCCTTCTCATCAACTCTCTCTCTCTCTCTCTCTCTCTCTCTCTCTCTCGCTCTCGCTCTCGCTCTTGCTCTCGTTCTGCATCATTCTTCTCTACTTCACAATCTGTCTCTCTCATTTCCCAATAAACAACAATAGTAACAACTCATCCACTCCACCGGGCAAGCTCTGTCTGCCTGCACTTCAAGCTAGTATGTTCTATCTTTATTTCGTAACCTTAGACCTTCGCTGTTCGCTTCGCCCTTGCCGGGAGAGGAAAGGAGAGAGCAGAAACACTGAGAGGAAAGATGTGTATTGGAATATTCACGATTTACTCGGCGTGTGGTTAGATTTGGAGGAGTTGGTGATGGTGATTCTTGATGGTTTTCTTTCTGCTTCCTCTTCTGTGGTTCAAGGTTACGTGGTTTTTTTTTTTTTTACTTTTATTTTTCATCTTTAGTCTTATTTCAGTGTTGGGAATTTTGAAAGAGGTGTTTTTATGTTTTTTTTTGTGTGTGTGTGTATGTGCGTGTTGTTTTTCTTTTTTTTCTTTTTTTGACGTAGAACAAATACGTAACAAGGGCCTGTTACGCATTTGTGATATGCTAAAACGGCGATATCGAGTTGAAACGAGTAAATAAAAACTAAATTGGCTTCCCCATTTGGAACTATTCTATATCACTTTTTTTTGGGGGGAAGAGACAATTATGCGAGTTTTTTTTGTATCATGTTGTGTAGCGTGGCCACGTTAAAAAAAAAGAAAAAAGTACATAACATAAGTCAAGAGCTAGTAATATTTATGTATCCAATGAGAGCGCTATTTTTTTCCCCGTTTAGTTAATTTGCTCCTCACTGTAGAAGGTCCGGCTGGGGAGGAATTCTTAGTCACAAAAACCTCCAAGTGATGACATAATGCAAGGGAATAAAGGATAGATGCTGTTGCCACTCCTCTAAACCTTTCCGGCGAATACCTTTTCCGGGCCTACTGTTGGATATTGAACTGAGCGTCGCATATCTGGCAGTGGCGAGCTGTCTGCGGTAAAGCGGCTTGGACTTTACACACCAAATCCTAAGCAGAAGTTGGATGTCGGAAGGTGAAGCGTGAGAGAGAGATTCCTGCTTTTTTTGGCGTGTGTTGTTGTGCATGGGTGGAACACAGTGAGCGCCGCTGTTCATGGGGCTGAGGAACTCCCACAGGAGGGCGAGGCGAGCTGGCTGCAGGCGGACCCAAACTGTTTATTTCTTCCCCAAAAAGCATCACCGTCGCGTGCCTCCCCACGAGACGCTGCCTTTCCAATGAGAATCACTTGTTTTCGTCCACAGCACATCGGCTTATGCTTTTGTGCTTCGTTTGATCACATCCTCTCGTCACTCGTTTGCTTAGACGCGTAAGATCAGTGTGACGCTTCTTGACATTTACTGACATGAATACCGCGCCACGTCCCTCCATTTGTGGTGTAGTAGAGCCAGCTGTGGGTTCAGGAGGGTGAGTCAGGGCCGGGGCTTGTGCAATGCCTCGCTCTCACTCATTCTTACTCCCACCAAAAGTTTTTTTCTGTATTTTTTTTTTCACTCTACCACGTTTTTTTTTTTTTTTTTTTTTTTTTTTGCTTTGTTAGGTCATCGTTATCCATGACAGCAACGCTACGAACAGAAATAGCAGTACACGTACTAAAAGGTGGAGAGACAGTATTACTCGGGAGGTGAGGACGAGCACCTCTCAACAAGAGAGGCAACAGAGGCAAGGAAGGAAACATTTTTCGCTTCCCCTGAGCCCCAAGCCTCGTCACAAACGGAATAAGTAACGAGGGACTCCAACTAACGCAGGCACGGCCGAAGATTGGCTTTCGAGCCGTAAGTTCGGGGGAGGATTTAGACTAGAAAATTAAATAGGACCACGGCGGTCGAAAAGAATCTTGACGGAGCGTAACAAAATCAACCGATTCTTTAAACCCCAAAGCCTTACTTCCCCGCCCGGGCAGACCTTTGAAGTCTTGTCTCAGCCCGCGGGAGGAGCGGCACGTCACCCACCTGCTTTAATTAACACTTTTCTTTCCCTTGCTGGCATGAACAAGGCATTTTTCTCCTTCCTCTCGAACTGAGTGAATCGTATAGGAGCAAGGAACACTGAGAGAGTGCATGAGTTCTTGAAGATAGTTGAGTCATAGCCCACTGTGTCACGCCTCTCCTCCAGATGACATTTTTCACTCCAACCTCTGCTACTAGAAAACAAAATGACACCTCTTCTTAAGACTGCTACTCTCATATCCCGTGTTGTTTTTATATAAACACAGTTACTACAGAGACATTTTAAAATTATAAGAGTGGGGATGTTTGGAGCCTTGAATCCTGAGTTGCAAAGGTGTTATGTGTTTACTTGTCTTTGACCAACGCCCCCAGGGTTCCTTGAGGTGAATGAGAGGCTGCAGAGGAGAGAAGGAACAGATAGTCTCTTTTGTATGGAATCATGAGATCGTGAAAGAAGATGAGGAGCTTTGGTAAGAGGATGGAAGAGAGAGAGAGAGAGAGAGAGAGAGAGAGAGAGAGAGAGAGAGAGAGAGAGAGAGAGAGAGAGACCCAAGACAAAAGAACGATCAAGCAGGAAACATGTAATGGAAGGAAAACATAATAGGAGGGAAGAAAAAAAAAGACGAGAGATAAAACACGGTGGTTCATGCAGAGACAGACGGAAGGCGAGAGACAAGGCGCACTGACAGAGGAGAGACGAAATGTAAAGAAAGCGTAACTGAGATGTAAAAGTAGAGGAAAAGGAAAAGGAACCAAAAGAAAAACGTAATCAGAGAGAGAGAGAGAGAGAGAGAGAGAGAGAGAGAGAGAGAGAGAGAGAGAGAGACGAACTTGAGCAGAGAAACAGAAAGGAAACACAGGAGGAGGTGAAGGCAAAACAAGAGAGAGAGAAAGAGAAACACAAAAGGAAAAATGATAAAACAGCCTCTCCTCCCCACCTTTACCTGGGAGGGAGAAAAAAAAAAAAAAAAGAATGAGGCTCAAAGGAAGAGAAAGGATTCAGAGAACAGGTGAGAGACTCGCTGCTCCAAGGTTATGACGTCTCGCGCCACTTTTGAGTCTCTTGTTTTCTCTTTGCCGCATCGTGAAGCCGACCGGGATAACTAGAAGCAAATAAAACTGCGCCTTCCTGTACTTTTTTTTTTTTTTTACATATTTTTTCTCTCAACTCTCTCTCTCTCTCTCTCTCTCTCTCTCTCTCTCTCTCTCTCTCTCTCTTTCTGCAAGTGACACCGTGATTCACTCCTGGAGGTGTTCGTGTCGCCCCGCAGCCACTGAAGAGCTCTTAGCGCACTCCATGATTTAAGAAGTGCTGTCTAAGGGCCCTCAAGCACATCACGCCGCTCTCCTCTCTCTCCTCCTTCTCCTCCTTCCTCTCCCGGACAAATTCCCGTCTCTTAGTCAGTGAGAAAAGTGGCTCACTCATTAACACACACACACACACACACACACACACACACACACACACACACACACACACACACACACACACACACACACACACACACACGATGAAGATTCTCCACACTAAAGAGAGACAGGCACCAGCAGTAGTAACGCCTTGTACGTGTCGCTTTGTGCCGCCTAGAGAAATGTTACCAGTCGCTGTATGTGAAAAAAAAAACAGTTTGAGTGAGGCGAGCAAGCAAACCGGTGCCTGAAAGGGGAGCAAGAAGAGGAGGACGAGGAGGAAAGCCAAGTGAGAAGGGGAGAAGGAAGAGGAGAGGCGGAGAGAAGCGTTGTGGCTGTCTGACCTCGATGTCTCCTCAAGCCCTCAGCCGGTGTTTGAGCGCGCCGCTGCCCCCTCTTGTTACGGCGCGGCCTGTTTGTTTGTCCGTGAGATCTGACAGAATGGAGAATCAGAGCCGACAAACACTGAGGCGACCCTCTGTTTAGTCTCTCAACTAACCTCCTCTCTCCGTGCCACGCCCAGCGCCCCGCCGCCGCCCCTCCAGAGGCCTAGCTGGACCGGCGCACCCTTCCACGAGGCACACAAGGGCAGCTGCTTCATTTAGCTGACGAACTGTTCAATGTCTTTACCCTCACCTTCCGTTATTGAAATACCTGTGTTGTTTTTAGGTTTTATGGAAGGCGACCCTCTGTTTAGTCTCTCAACTAACCTCCTCTCTCCGTGCCACGCCCAACGCCCAGCTTTGGAGATGATCAGTGTGGCGTTGCATTGTATTGTGCAGCATCTGTGTATTACTTCCCTATAGCCGATGTAAGTTTTATGTACTAGAAAAGTTTTGCGTGACTGTGTGGTAATTATAAAGACGAGACAATTGGCTCTCACCTCAGACTAAATGAGAGAGAGAGAGAGAGAGAGAGAGAGAGAGAGAGAGAGAGAGAGAGAGAGAGAGAGAGAGAGAGAGAGAGAGAGAGAGAGAGAGAGAGAGAGAGAGAGAGAGAGAGAGAGTCTGTGCGCCTTCGCTATAAGACTTCTTTGCATTTATTATGATGTCTACTGAAGGTCGGCTTCCAAGGATTATGAAGCCTGCCATCGATGGGATAGTGTTAGGGTAGAGAGAGAGAGAGAGAGAGAGAGAGAGAGAGAGAGAGAGAGAGAGAGTATATCACTGCTCTGACTCGCATTACTAAAGGCCACAAAATTTCCGGAATTATCTCTCGTGTCACGTATTATTTTTTTTTCCCTCAGTAATACTCGTAGTTATAAGCAATACTTTTGTAACATGAACAGCAATAGGAGTGATATTTGTCTTTGAGCTATTTTAATAATACGTGGATGGAACAATACTAGTTATAGTCCTGAGGAAACCGCTGTAGGGTTAGAGAGAGAGAGAGAGAGAGAGAGAGAGAGAGAGAGAGAGAGAGAGAGACCTGCAAGATACGAGTAAGGCTGAGTGAATAGATACAAGGGGAAGGCGAGTCCTGGCTAGCTAGGTCGCCTCATTCCAGGCTTCAGGGCAGCCCCGTAATCAGAACATGTTACACCGGAGTAATAATCCACCTTTCCAGCAACGCCCCCACTGGTTTCCCACTGCTCCCGCTGCACCATAGACGAGCGTGGGTGTCTCTCATCTGCGGCAACTCCTGCTACTCTCTACACACTACCTTTGCTATCCACTGCTGTAAAATTGAAAGAAAGAAACAAGTCGGTACTCACCTTCCCCGCAGAGGAGAACGAGGACCCAACAGGTCAGCACGAGCATGTTGTCTCGCCCCTGCCAGCCCCTCAGCCAGCACCTGCAGGAGACGAGAAGACTTGTGAGAGCACCGCCACCGAGGGAGAATTCGATTAGTCACACAGGAGGCAAGAGCGAGCATGGGAAACAGTAAACAGGAGATGAGGGTACAAGCTAAGAGAAGGTGGAGGGGACGAGGTGCATGGTGAAAGAAAATGATACACAGGAGACTGAAGCGAAGACAAATACACAAAAGGGAGATAAAAATAAAGGGAGACAAAATACCACGAATCCTGAAAATACACAAGGCACACGCGCAGATGCGGCAGCACGGGAGGGAAAGGACACGGGCGGAGGGTGTGCCGGAGATTGTGAGCCCGTGATAGATTGGAATAATTTCAGCGTGGCGGGTCCTGCTAATTAACATAAAGGCGGCGGGAGTGTGGGAGCGTCTCTCATCAGGGGCCCATTACTGCCTCACTTTGATCGTCTTAATATAAAGTGACTATTGCCTCTGAGTCTACGTTCGTGTGGTGTGTGTGCGTGTGTGTGTGTGTGTGTGTGTGTGTGTGTGTGTGTGTGTGTGTGTGTGTGTGTGTGTGTGTGTGTGTGCACGTGAACAAAGGGACGTGTGCCCGTTGTCAAGCCTTTGGTTATATTTATAGACAGACAGAGACAACATGAACCGACTTTTTTTACGGATCAGATAAGCACCTTGATACCAGATAAGCCTTATAAAATCCGTACCTTTATCTACATTATATTCATCCACACGTCCCTCCACTTCTGCCATCCACATTATCCTCATCTGTTTGTCACCCGTACTATCTACATTTACTTCCACTTCTGTTTTCACCTCATTCTCTCACCTTTTTCGTTCTTTCTTCACCTGCATCACATCCACCTCGACTTGTATTTCCACCTCATTTCTCCACACCTTGCACACTCTTCCTCCACACTACAAACACTTGCCTCTTTCATTACCTCAGCCTCTCATCTGAACCTTCTCATGTCGGGACACAGCGAGTACTCAAAAGTCCTTGCAGTTGTGTAGAGTAACCTCCACAACACAACCTGGGCTCCTCACGCCCCACCCTTGGCCCGGCAGACTGACTCGTGGGATGGCTGCTCCGGACACATACACACACACACACACACACACACACACACACACACATATACATACATACACACACCTCCCCCAGCCGAGCACCGACCACTACCAAAGTAATCATTTTACACAAAGAAAATTGTATGTCGCAAAACTATTTAATATTGACAAAACTGGGAGGTTTCGGCGTAATTAAAACCTCACATTCCGGTCCCGTGCGTTCAATAAGGCTCGGGAAATATATTTGTAGAAGGAACCAGATTCACCGGAATATCTCTATCCTGCTTGGAAGCTCTAAACATTTATTCCTTTTCCCTAATCTGTATTTATCTACCTGTCTGTCTTCCTGTTTATCTGTCTGTTTTTTTTTTTTTTTTTTTTAATGTGTGTTTCTCTCTCTCTCTCTCTCTCTCTCTCTCTCTCTCTCTCTCTCTCTCTCTCTCTCTCTCTCTCTCTCTCTCTCTCTCTCTCTCTCTCTCTGTGTGTGTGTGTGTGTGTGTGTGTGTGTATGTGTTCTGTCTAGGAGAAAAAAAATTGATGTGTGGGCATATGCATCTGTATCCGCGTGTTCACACACACACACACACACACACACACACACACACACACACACACACACACACACGAGTTAACATTTCGCTTTTGTAGTTTCACTGGGATGCATTTTATTACCCAAACTGATATTTGAATAGTTGACGTACTATACAATTGTTTTGTTGCCTTTTCTTTGAAACTATTAATATTCTGCACAGCATTTTCATGAAAACATTTTTGATCAGTTAAATATATTTACTAGATTTTTTTTGTGTGTGTTTGTTTCTCTGTCCATCTCACTCCATCTTTGTCTGTCTGCATGTCTCTCTGTCGATCTGTGTCTGTCTGTCTGCCTGGTTGTATATGTCTTATCTGTTTATGTCTGATTGTTTGTCCTGATTCTCTCTCTCTCTCTCTCTCTCTCTCTCTCTCTCTCTCTCTCTCTCTCTCTCTCTCTCTCTCTCTCTCTCTCTCTCTCTCTCTCTCTCTCTCTCTCTCTCTCTCTCTCTCTCTCTCTCTCTCTCTCTCTCTCAGACACCCTCTCTTGTCTTCACTTCATTGCACATATCGTTGTGAACCAAGCGCAGCCTTTATCTTCTGATGACTCCGCCTGACGACCGAATCAAAGCAACATAGTGATTAGGTGAAAATAAAAAGGTTCCGCTGATGAGATGCTGAACTCGAGTCGTCTCTTGTTAGATTATCTACACATATTTTCTTGTTTACAAAATTAACTCGCTATATATCATTCCTCATACAATCTGATGTTTATTTTGGGAGTCTAAGTTTAGCACCTTTGTTTTTAATGTCACTCTTTATCAACATTTGACTGTAAGAAGATAAATTTGAATGGAATGATGTTGGAAAAGAAAATAAGAAAGGACGTTAATTTTGTTTTCTGTAATCCTGGAATCTATTTCAGAGACTAGTTCAAACATGTTTAGAAAAAAAAAATCGTCTTTGAATTTCTCTTTTAGTGTGAACTGTCATCATGAAACTGTTACTAATGTGCTACCTATTCCCTCATTGCAGTGCTGGGGAGAACATGAGCTTGGCTTGTATTGGATGAGTCATAAAAGCTAGAAAGTCACTGGAACAAAATAATGATAGCGTTCAATCTTTTCAGGTGTTCCAGCATGTGTCAGGATGTTGAATAGGAGAACCGTGAGTATTATTCTTTGCACCTGCGGAAATCTTTACCTGGATATCACCTAATTAGTTCGTACTTTGAGTAGAAACATACGGAAATTTTCACAATATGAGTGTTTACGCTTTGTATATCTATCATGTTGAAGTGGGCAGTGATAGATGAACATTACTGGAAGATGTTAGCGTAATAGTGCATGTTGTAATATCAAAGCTTTCAGTGAGTGTGGAGTATATGACCTGAGAGAGAAAAAGGAAAGATGGAGGGGTGTTATTCATTACTGGATTGCTCAAGTCTTCTGTAGATGTCAAGGATTTCTGGCCGCTAAGAAGTGCTCGACGAAGAGAAATGAATGGGGCTTTACGTTTTTCTTTACGTACTGAAAGCTTGTATTGGTGATTGATGTGTGAGAGAGAGAGAGAGAGAGAGAGAGAGAGAGAGAGAGAGAGAGAGAGAGAGAGACAGACAGACAGACAGACAGACAGACAGATAGAGATAATGAATACACCTCAATAGATACCAAAAACTAGAGAGAGAGAGAGAGAGAGAGAGAGAGAGAGAGAGAGAGAGAGAGAGAAAGATACTGAACACTCCGCAATAGATACCAAAAGGCTAGTGTAAGTGAAGGAAACATCTGACCTTTGAGAGAGAGACACACGCAGACGTACACACGCACACAAGCGCTGCTCTTCTTAACCACCTTATCATCACTTTGCCATTATCCACTAAATCAAAGCATTTCGTGACAGCCTTCTGCATCTTTATCATCATTATTCACTTCCCTTATCCCTCCTGCGTCTCCTCCTCATCCTCCACACCACCTTTCCTTCCCTAAGAACACCCATCCCCCTCCACACCTCCCCTCACTCTCCTCTTATGGTGTTATTTCCCCCTCTCTCTACCTCCTCACTTGCTTCCCCTCCATGCCACGCTGCCTCAGTAACTCTGTCCAACAACACTAATGGACGGTACATGCAAAGTATTTTTTTTTCCGACCCTGTAAAACTGACTGTTTCTTGGGTACTGTATTCCCTATTTCCTCAGCAGCTGTGGGGGACGGGTGGATGAGGGACCGGTGAGTGAGTCAATGAGGGAGTAAGATGAGGTTAGAAAAGTTTGGTATGTTTTAGTAGTAGTAGTAGTAGTAGGAGGAGGAGGAGGAGGAGAAGGAGGAGGAGGAGAGGAGGAGGAGGAGGAGGAGGAGGAAGAAGAAGAGGAGTTTGCGGTGGAAAGAAGAGCGGGAAAGTTTGTGTACTCTTTGTAAAACGTGTGTGTGTGTGTGTGTGTGTGTGTGTGTGTGTGTGTGTGTGTGTGTGAGTGAGTGGGTGTGTTTGAAACCTTAATGTTTTTTATATTATTTATTTCTTTTCTTTTTCTTTCCTTTCTCTTTCTGTCTGTATGCCTCTCTCTCTCTCTCTCTCTCTCTCTCTCTCTCTCTCTCTCTCTCTCTCTCTCTCTCTCTCTCTCTCTCTCTCTCTCTCTCTCTCTCTCTCTCTCTCTCATAAAGTTATAACTCAAAACAAACAAATATACAAACAAATAACAGATAGTCAGACTAATTAATTACCAAGGGAACTAACTCACCGTAACTAGCTTACTAACAAACGGACAGGCTGATTATATGTAGTGATTTGACTCCATAAACACATGCCTCTCTCTCTCTCTCTCTCTCTCTCTCTCTCTCTCTCTCTCTCTCTCTCTCTCTCTCTGGTATTTTCTCCTATCATGTTCTCTCTTTTGCTTTCACTCATTCATGTCTCTCTCTCTCTCTCTCTCTCTCTCTCTCTCTCTCTCTCTCTCTCTCTCTCTCTCTCTCTCTCTCTCTCTCTCTCTCTCTCTCTCTCTCTCTCTCTCTCTCTCTCTCTCTCTCTCTCTCTCTCTCTCTCTCTCTCTCTCTCTCTCTCTCTCTCTCTCTCTCTCTCTCTCTCTCTCTCTCTCTCTCTCTCTCTCTCTCTCTCTCTCTCTCTCTCTCTCTCTCTCTCTCTCTCTCTCTCTCTCTCTCTCTCTCTCTCTCTCTCTCTCTCTCTCTCTCTCTCTCTCTCTCTCTCTCTCTGGTCTCATTGCCTTAGCTTTGTAATTTGACGATTTTTTCCTCCATAACGCGTGTAATATTTCCATCCTCCCTCCTTCTCTCCGTACTTATGTTCCCTTTCTTCGGCCAATTATCTGCTTTTCCCTCCGTCTATCTTATCTTCTCCCTCTCTTCCTCTTCGTTTATTACTCTCCCCTGTCTTCCACCTCTTGCCAATTACGTTGCCTTCGTCTCTCACCCAATTTTCTATTCCATCTTCCTCCGATAATTACCTCCTTCCCTCTACCTCCTCTCCTCTACTCTCTTCGGCTTCCCTTTCTCTCTCTCTCTCTCTCTCTCTCTCTCTCTCTCTCTCTCTCTCTCTCTCTCTCTCTCTCTCTCTCTCTCTCTCTCTCTCTCTCTCTCTCTCTCTCTCTCTCTCTCTCTCTCTCTCTCTCTCTCTCTCTCTCTCTCTCTCTCTCTCTCTCTCTCTCTCTCTCTCTCTCTCTCTCTCTCTCTCTCTCTCTCTCTCTCTCTCTCTCTCTCTCTCTCTCTCTCTCTCTCTCTCTCTCTCTCTCTCCAATGTAATCTTCCGCTCTTATCCACTCCTCCTCCTCCTCCTCCTCCTCCTCCTCCTCCTCCTCCTCCTCCTCCTCCTCCTCCTCCTCCTCCCGATGTTAGTCAGTCAGCACTGAATCCATATTTTTCTCTCGTCTCTCTCTCTCTCTCTCTCTCTCTCTCTCTCTCTCTCTCTCTCTCTCTCTCTCTCTCTCTCTCTCTCTCTCTCTCTCTCTCTCTCTCTCTCTCTCTCTCTCCACTGTCCGAGGGTGAGAGGTAAGATTATTTTATATATTTGCACAATGAAATTACCGGCCCGGAGAGAGAGAGAGAGAGAGAGAGAGAGAGAGGGGTGTGGGGAGGGGATAAGTCGCCTCAGCACCCCTCCTTCTCCCTTCCCTTCCCTTCCCCCCAAACCGGCCGAATGCGCAGAAAAGGAATTGCATCCGGCCACTTAAGCGAATATGGAGAGTTTTATCCGAATTGTTATTGCTTGGTATCGTTTAGTTTAGGTCTCTCGTACCTCCCTATTTTTTTTCCCTTTTTTCCACCTTTCCTCTCCTCCGTTTTTTTTTTTTTTATTATTTTGTCTGTGTTTGTTTCTGTTCCTTTTCTCTTCATGGTGGTGGTGGTGGTGGTGGTGGTGGTGGTGTCAAGGTCAAGGCAAGGCACCAGTGTTGATTAAAGTAAAGGGAATGGCGGTAGTAATTTAGATTATAGTGTTTGTTAGTGGTAGTAGAAGTAGTAGTAGTGGTGGTGGTGGGAGTGATGTTGGTAGTAGTAGTAGTAGTAGTAGTGGAAGGGGCGGTGGAAGATGATGCAGGAGTGACTGGTATTGTGATAATGTTGAATAATGGTAAGTAATGGTGATGGTTGTGTGAGTAATGATCATGTCACAGAGTACTTAAGTGATTGTGGTAATGAGAATGAAAAATAATGATGGGGTTATGGCGATTAGAATGACAATGATGATGGTGATAATGGTGGTGGAAGTAATATAGTAACTGACATGGTAATGATGTGATGATGATGATGGTGATGGCTATAATATACATGATAGTGACGAAAGTGATGAAAGAGGTAAGAAGGATAGATTGTAGTGACAGTACAATGACAAAGATAATGAAGATTTTGGCAGTAAATCTAATAATAGTCCTGTAGCGTCATGGATAATAATGGTGATGCTTTAGCTGGAGACCTCATAATGGTAGAAGTGATAATGATGTAGTAGACAGAGTGATAGTTATAATGAAAACATTGTTAGGATTAGAAGCTATGATAGTGGCAATGACCAGATGGTGAAGTTGATAGCAATATAACTGATAGTGTTGTAGTAAATGGTTATATGATACAATGAAAGAGATGAAGGCTTTAAGAATAGTGTTGTAGCAACAATTGTGACAGTGTTCTAGTAGACGTGACAGTGTTGTAGTAGATGTGGTAGTGGTGTAGTGGGCAAATTGGCAGTGTTGTAGTGGTGGTGGTTTTGTAATAGCAAGCGTAGCAGTGCTGTAGGAGACTTGGTAGTGGTGTAGTGTGCAGCATGCCAGTGTTGTAGTGGTGGTAGCAGGTGTAGCAGTGTTTATTAAGAGACGTGTTAGTGTTGTAGTGGGGAGCATGACAGTGTTGTAGTGGTGGCGGTGTTGTAAGAAACATGGTAGTAGTGCAGTGGGCAGCATGGCAATGTTGTAGTGGTGGTGGTGTTGTAGTAGCAGGCGAGGCAGTGTTGTAGTGATAAGGAAGTGGTAGCGAGCAATATCTCTTCTCCTTTGGGCGTGTTAATTTTAGATGAACCCACAAACTGCATTAAAACTTAATGCTACGCAAGATTCTTTGATCAGTTCACATCCTCTGCTCGTGAACTACAAATATACGTTTAACCTCAACATATTTTTTCCTCTCTCTATCTCTCATCATGCTACAGAGGATGAGATATAAATTGGCTGTATAAATATTAGCGCAAACTTACTCTCTCTCTCTCTCTCTCTCTCTCTCTCTCTCTCTCTCTCTCTCTCTCTCTCTCTCTCTCTCTCTGTGAAGATGAAGTAGCTAATATAAAAAGTGGTATGTAAACTTGAATCCCTGTAGGACTGTATAGCATGTGTGTGTGTGTGTGTGTGTGTGTGTGTGTGTGTGTGTGTGTGTGTGTGTTTATAATTCTTATGCAAACATATAGATGTAAAGCCTAAAGCATACTTGCATACATACATAAACACGTAACCTTTTACACACACACACACACACACACACACACACACACACACACACACACACACACACACACACAGTAGAGGAACATACGCATTGAAGATCAAATATTTTCTCTTTTTACGTTTTCTTTTCATCCTTTTTTTTCAAACAAAGAAAAAAAAAAAGTGGTGATAGAAAAAAAGGAAGAGAAGGATGTAGGAAAGTGGAAAGGGAGATAAGAAAGGAGAAGAGAGAAGAGACACTCACTTCTCTTTACTTTATTTTACTTGTATCATGCTTTTTTTTCTGTTCTTTTCTCTTATTTTCTCTTCTTCCTTTTCCTTCCCCAAACTTTCTATTCTTTTATTCCGAAATATGTTTTGATATCCTTTTCTTTCTTCCTTCTTCACCCTATCCTTTCCTATTCCTTTACGTCCCTTTATCCCCCTCTCTATCTTCTATCCCATATATCTTTCTTCTCCTTTCTCTATCTTCTCAATCTTTTCGTACTGTAATCTTATCCTATGCTATCCTTTTCTCTCTCCTTTCCTTCCTTCAGTCATCCTTTTCTTTAATCCTATCGTTTCCTATCCTTCTCCTGCTCTCATTCCTCTCTCTCCTCTTCTCCTTGCCCTGTACCCTTCTCTCTTTCTCTCTCTCTCTCTCTCTCTCTCTCTCTCTCTGCTCAGTCCACCGCCGCCAGTTTCCCCACCGTGCGCTCCTTCGAATGTATAGGATTGTAGAATTTGCATGTCAGTTATTTTCCTCTAAATTGTTC